>NC_090739.1:87107356-87122356 GCF_036898095.1 Palaemon carinicauda
TATATATATATACATACATATATATATATATATATATATATATATATATATATATATATATATATATATATATATATATGTATATATACATATATATATATATATATATATATATATATATATATATATATATATATATATATATATATATATATATAATTTATATATATATATATATATATATATATATATATAATTTATATATATATATATATATATATATATATATATTATATATATATATATATATATATATATATATATATATATATATATATATATGTATATAAATATATATATATATATATATATATATATATATATATTATATATATATATATATGTATATATATATATATATATATATATATATATATATATATATATATATATATATAAATATATATATATATATATATATATATATATATATATATATATATATACATATATATATATATACATATATATATATATATATATATGTATATATATATATATACATATATATATATATATATATATATATATATATATATATATATATATATATATATATATATATATATATATATATATATATATATATATATATATATATATATGTCTTACTTATAACTGTAATCGACCAGTTTAACATGTTTTTTCAAAAAGGCCCATAAAAGAAACACAGGAAATATGAATAAATCACACTATATTTCGGTCAATAAACATCGACCCTCTTCAGGATGTAAAGTAAAAATGAGGGATACAGTGGAGAGCTGACACAGTGGACAATACTCTTCTCAACCCTTTCATTGAGAAGATAATCCACGGAGACCGACCACCAGACATGCATCAGAGGTCAAGACTTCCTCCAAGCGGCTCAACAATAAGAAGGCGCACCTGGATGTAATTAAATTTGGCTAATCCTTCCAGCAATTATAACAACTATAGAACAATTGAACACACCCTTTTGCTTTCATATATAAACCGTCAATCTCCACTGTATCCCTCATTTTTACTTTACATCCTGAAGAGGGTCGATGTTTATTGACCGAAATATAGTGTGATTTATTCATATTTCCTGTGTTTCTTTTTATGGGCCTTTTTGAAAAAAACATGTTAAACTGTTCGATTACAGTTATAAGTAAGACATATTAGCCCATCATGGAACCCCTCCGTTTTTTCCATATCTTCAGTTGGAATGCCGATATCAAGCATATATTCAGACGTTATGAACGACTAGTGCAGGGACTTCACCGGAGGAAAAACCAGAAATGGTTTCTTGAAGAGTGTCTGCAAGAACAAGTTATACCAAAAATGTATGGCTTTTCACGCTGGACGTCAACATCGGACCCCTTTCCTAATTCCTCCAGGACATTTCTGCAAGAACGAATTATGTCAGCAAATCATGACATCTATGTAACACGGAGGAATATAAGTGAATTGGGGGTATCTCTTCGTCTGCTATGCCGAGATGATGGTATGTACAGAGATCTTTCTTCATATGTGCTGACTGGTGCTATTAACAGTAATGTGACTCACTCCGAGAAATTGAATAATAAATTAGAAAGACTCATACGTAATAGTACATGGAATAATTTAGGATTAGAAAATAACGTTTTGAATTTATCGAACCGTCCACTCACAGTGAATGAGCAAACAGCTCTGAATCTAGGTATCTCTTTTGCTATGAAACCCGGACGGGAAAGTCATTTTGATTATGTGGTGGCCTTCGATAAACATTTCTCTAAAAACATTTTTGAAAAAGATGAAACTTGCCTAAAAGGAATCTTGTTAAATGCATTAGAACAAAGTAACAGTAAAAATCCGCTTCCCAGAAGGTTTCATAATGCAATTTTTTCATTAAACAAAACCGATAATATCATCATCACAAAGTCGGATAAAGACGGAAAAATAGTCATTCTTGATAAAGAGACGTATGTCAATAAAGTTCAACAACTCTTAAACGATGACACTACATATGAAAAGCTAACAAAAGATCCCCGTAACTCTATTGCTCCGGAGTTTTTCAAATCCGTAAGAAAAATCGGAAATAATAAAAAAGATATCGAGGTCTTAGAAAAATTCAAAGTCATGAACCCTTCGTTGCCATATTTTTACGGGCTCCCAAAAACTCACAAGGACGGTATTCCCTTACGCCCAATCGTCTCATGTAAAGGGTCATTTATATATAATATATCAAAATGGTTAGCAGACTTGCTGTCTCCCTTTCTAGGGAGCTTTTCTTCAGCTCATATTAAGCATGCAGAGGACTTCATCCAGAAATTCAATAGATTAAATATCCCGGTAAACAATGTAAAACTCTTGAGTCTTGACGTAGAATCCCTATTTACAAAGGTCCCGATCAACGATGTATTAGGTTTCTTGAGGGAAAAATTAATCCCTTATGAAGATCACTTCCCCCTCGGTATTGAAAAAACAATTAAGTTAATTAAACTAAGCGTGTCGAATAACGTTTTCTCTTGCAATGGAAATTTTTACAAACAGAAATTTGGTTGTAGTATGGGCAGCCCGTTATCTCCAATTTTAGCTAACCTCTACATGGAATACTTTGAAACAGAAATTTTAACAACAATTAAACCTACGAACATGGTTTGGCAACGCTATGTTGATGACATTTTCACATATTGGGATGATAGCTGGGGAGATTTCAATATATTTTTCAATAATCTAAATTCCCTAGTCCCTAGCATAAAATTTAAAACTGAAAGGGAAAAAGAGGGAAAATTAGCTTTTTTGGACATACTAAATATAAGGGAATCGACGGGGTATAATTTCACTGTGCATAGAAAACCAACTTTCTCTATTTCCTACATTCATTTCTTTAGTTATCACGACATTTCTGTAAAAATTGGAGTAGCTTGCAATCTATTTCTTAGAGGTTTGAGAATCTGTTCCCCAGCCTACCTAAATAAAGAATTTGAAATCATTCGTAAACAACTCGCCCAGCTATTCTACCCGACGTATGTCATAGAAAAGGCCATCAAGAAAGCCAACACGATATATTATAAAGATCATGATGTTACTAACCAAAGAGATTTTAAAAATAAGATAAAACTCCCATATATAGAGGTATTAAAAATATAACAAATCATATCAAAACTGAGAACCCCTTTGTTTTTTCATATCCATAAACCATAGGAAGCGCCCTTATTAATGTTTATCAAAACAAAAGAGATTTAGAATCCAGCATTTATAAAGTACCATGTGGGGATTGTGAAAAAGTGTACGTTGGGCAAACGGGCCGTTCGCTATCTCAAAGATTATCCGAACACAAAAGATCTGTTAGATAAGGCTATGAAAACTCGGGGATTTTCGTCCACCTTAGGGATTTAGGGCACCAGATTAACTGGAGTGAGTCGTCTTTGCTTTTTAAGAGCACCTGTCCGTGCAGAAGGAAAATCCTGGAATCAGCCATCATAAATCAATCAAACACAATGAACCTATCTGGGGGCCAATGGAAAGCTGACACAGTGGACAATACTCTTCTCAACCCTATCATTGAGATAATCCACGGAGACCGACCACCAGACATGCATCAGAGGTCAAGACTTCCTCCAAGCGGCTCAACAATAAGAAGGCGCACCTGGATGTAATCAAATTTGGCTAATCCTTCCAGCAATTATAACAACTATAGAACAATTGAACACACCCTTTTGCTTTCATATATAAACCGTCACTCTCCACTGTATCCCTCATTTTTACTTTACATCCTGAAGAGGGTCGATGTTTATTGACCGAAATATAGTGTGATTTATTCATATTTCCTGTGTTTCTTTTATGGGCCTTTTTGAAAAAACATATATATATATATATATATATATATATATATATATATATATATATATATATATATATATATATATATATATATATATATATATATATATATATACATATATATATATATATATATATATATATATATATATATATATATATATATATATATATATATATATATATATATATATATATATATATATATATATATATGTGTGTGTGTGTGTATATATATGAACATATATCACAAGCACACATGATTTCAATCAATGTAAATATCACCCCCGAACGGCATGTAATACCTAATTCTATCTTGGGAATATATATCCCCTTGGAATTCATTTTATGGTAAAAGCTTCTGACCGGGTTGAGATTCGAACTGCCACTTCTGGGCCGGAAACCATGCCAGCAACAGCTCTACCGACTGAGCTATCAAGAGAGATAAAAAGTTTATGACAAGTCCCCGTACATATTCCTCTCGAATTCAGGAATCTGTTCATAGACTTGAAATAAACCCATCTCCACCATGATAGCTGAATCATGAGTTTGCTACACGTGGTCATTTTAAATAACCATATATCACAAGCACACGTGATTTCAATCAATGTAAATATCACCCATGAACGACATTTAATACAGAATTCTTTCTTGGGAATATATATCCACTTGGAATTCATTTTATGGTAACAGCTTCTGGCCGGGTGGAAATTCGAACCGCCACTTCTGGGCCGGAAACCATGCCAGCAACGGCTCTACCGACTGAGCTAACAAGGAAGATAAAAAGTTTATGATATATCCCCGTACATATTCCTGTCGAATTCAGGAATCTGTTCATAGACTTGAAATAAATCCATATCCACCATGATAGCTGAATTGGGAGTTTGCTGCACGTGGTCATTTTAAATAAACATATATCACAAGCACACGTGATTTCAATCTATGTAAATATCACCCACGAATGGCATTTAATACCGAATTCCATGTGGATATATATTCCCAAGATAGAATTCGGTATTAAATGCCGTTCGTGGGTGATATTTACATTGATTGAAATCACGTGTGCTTGTGATATATGTTCATTTAAAATGACAATGTGTAGCAAACTCACGATTCAGCTATCATGGTGTAGCTGGGTTTATTTCAAGTCTATGAACAGATTCCTGAATTCGACAGGAATATGTACGGGGACTTGTCATAAACTTTTTCTCTCTCTTGTTAGCTCAGTCGGTAGAGCCGTTGCTGGCATGGTTTCCGGCCCAGAAGTGGGGGTTCGAATCTCCACCCGGCCAGAAACTGTTACCATAAAATGAATTCCAAGTGGATATATATTCCCAAGTTAGAATTCGGTATTAAATGCCGTTTGTGGGTGATATTTACATTGATTGAAATCACGGGTGCTTGTGATATATGTTCATTTAAAATGACCACGTGTAGCAAACTCACGATTCAGCTATCATGGTGGAGATGGGTTTATTTCAAGTCTATGAACATATTCCTGAATTCGATAGGAATATGTACGGGGATATGTCATAAACTTTTTAGTTCTCTTGATAGGTCAGTCGGTAGAGCTGTTGCTGGCATGGTTTCCGGCCCAGAAGTGGCGGTTCGAATTTCCACCCGGCCAGAAGCTGTTACCATAAAATGAGTTCCAAGTGGATATATATTCCCAAGATAGAATTCGGTATTAAATGCTGTTCGTGGGTTATATTTACATTGATTGAGATCACATTTGCTTGTGATATATGTTCATTTAAAATGACCACGTGTAGCAAACTCACGATTCAGCTATCATGGTAGAGATGGGTTTATTTCAAGTCTATGAACAGATTCTTGAATTCGAAAGTAATATGTACAGGGACTTGTCATAAACTTTTTATCTCTCTTGATAGCTCCTTCGGTAGAGCTGTTGCTGGCATGGTTTCCGGCCCAGAAGTGGCGGTTCGAATCTCCACCCGGCCAGAATCTGTTACCATAAAATGAATTCCAAGGGGATATATATTCCCAAGGTAAAATTAGGTATTAAATGCCGTTCGTGGGTGATATTTACATTGATTGAAATCACGTGTGCTTGTGATATATGTTCATTTAAAATGACAACGTTTAGCAAACTCACGATTCATCTATCATAGTGGAGATAGGTTTATTCCAAGTCTATGAACAGATTCCTGAATTCGACAGGAATATGTACGGGGACATGTCATAAACTTTTTATCTCTCTTGATAGCTCAGTCGGTAGAGCTGTTGCTGGCATGGTTTCCGGCCCAGAAGTGGGGGCTCGAATCTCCACCCGGCCAAAAGCTGTTACCATAAAATGAATTCCAAGTGGATATATATTCACAAGATAGAATTCGGTGTTAAATGCTGTTCGTGGGTTATATTTACATTGATTGAAATCACGTGTGCTTGTGATATATGTTCATTTAAAATGACCACGTGTAGCAAACTCACGAGTCAGCTATCATGGTGTAGATGGGTTTATTTCAAGTCTATGAACAGATTCCTGAGTTCGACAAGAATATGTACGGGGACTTGTCATAAACTTTTTATCTCTCTTGATAGGTCAGTCGGTAGAGCCGTTGATGGCATGGTTTCCGGCCTAGTAGTGGGGGTTCGAATCTCCACCCGGCCAGAAGCTGTGACCATAAAATGAATTCCAAGGTGATATATATTCCCAAGATAGAATTCGGTATTAAATGCCTTTCGTGGGTGATATTTATATATATATATATATATATATATATATATATATATATATATATACTTTATATATATATATATATATATATATATATATATATATATATATATATATATATATATATATATATATATATATATATATATATATATATATATATATATATATATATATATATATATATATATATATATATATATATATATATATATATATATGTATATATATACATATATATATATATATATATATATATATATATATATATATATATATATATATATATATATATATATTTATATATAGGTACATACTGTATATGTATACGTATAGTGTGTATGTAAGGGAAAGAGCAACCTTGTGGTGTAACGAGAACTTCAAGTGTTGAGGAAATGACCTACTAAATCTCGATAAAGTCACTGGCAGCTGGGTGACAGATTGGTGTAAGGCGATCGAGAAACTGTCTCTTCAGCTTTTACTCTCGATACCTGGGGGTTGATCTCAATATAATTTGTATGGAAAGGCACAGATCACTCACCATAATTAAAGAAAGTCCTCTGCATCACACGGAATTGGCTATTCTTTAATGAATTTTGCTTATGAATCCTCCATGAATATAGTCATTCTATGGAGAAAAAAATTACAGAATGGCCACCAGCCCGGGGGTCAGTGGGTTGCTAAAAATATCCTGATTAACAGATATTGAAAGAAAAAGAAAAAAATCGTAATCGGAAAGTTAGAACCATGAATCAGAATGCAAAGTTACAACAAGTGGAATAATGAATTTATAAAAAATAGTTTGGATATCTTGACCCTAAGTGCAACACACTGTAAGGCAATTGTTCTAGACCAAGGTAATATATATACGAGTATCTACTCAGAAGAACAGATGGAGTTGGAAAAGAAGAGGGTAGGAATGATAATGACATCAAGAGTAAAAAACGCATTAACGGAAAAATCTAAATTCAAATGAAATCATTACAATATGAGTATTATAGTTTGCTATGCTCCAACAAATGCTTACCCCGAAAAAAGGAAATATGAATACTATCAAGAGCTGCAGAAGGAAATAAATAAGATCCCAGAGAGATATGTGAAAATTGTAATATGAGACTTAAATGCTAAAGTTCTAAAGAATAATCAAGGGATAGAGAATATGATTGGGTGTTGAGAGTCTTGGCGAAGTAGCAAATAAAAAATGGAGCTCATTTTATAAGGTTTTGCTCAACTATCTCGTTATCGCAGGTTATCATTTAAAGCGCAAAGACATCCACAAATATAGATGATCTTCACCATGTGGCAATTACAAGAATCTATTAGATATTAATAGAGAGAAAGGGACGACTCGGAGAAATGTAAGAAGCTATGCCGGTGCAGATATTGGTAGTGATTACCAGCTCTTCATTGCCTTTCTAGAATTAAAACTGAAAGCACCCAACAGAAAAGTGAACAGAATACCTAGGTTGATACAGAACGTATATCAGTCAGTTGGTAGTGAAGTTTTGGGACATGTAGTTATTATTATTATTATCATTATTATTATTATTATTATTATTATTATTATTATTATTATTATCCAAGCTACAACCGTAGTTGGAAAAGCAAGATGCTATGAACCCAAGGGCTCCAACAGGGAAAAATAGCCCAGTGACGAAAGGAACCATGGAAATAAATAATTGATGAGAACAAATTAACAATAAATCATTCTAAAAACAGTAACAATTTCAAAACAGGTATGTCATATAAAAACTGTAAAAAGAATCATGTCAGCCTGGTCAAAATAAAAACATTTGCTGCAACTTTGAACTTTTGAAGTACAACTGATTCGACCACCCGATTAGGAAGATCATTCCACAACTTGATCACAGGTGGAATAAAACTTCTAGAATACTGTTAAATATTAAGCCTTATGACGGAGAGGGCCTGGGTATTAGAATTAACTGCCTCCCTGGTATTACGAACAAGGTAGAATTGTCCAGGGAGATCTGGATATAAATGATGGTCAGAATTATAAAAAATCTTATGTAACATGGATAATGAACTAATTGAACGACGGTGCCAAAGATTAATATCTAGATCAGGAATACGAAATTTAATAGACCGTAAATTTCTGTCCAACAAATTAAGATGAGAAGCAGCAGCTGAAGACCAGACAAGAGAACAATACTCAAAACAAGGTAAATGAAAGAATTAAAACACTTCTTTACAATAGATTGATCACCGAAAATCTTGTAAGACTTTCTAAATAAGCCAATTTTTTGTGCAATTGAAGAAGACACCGACCTAATGTGTTTCTCCAAAGTAAATTTGCTGCCGAGAATCACACCTATAATTTTGAAAGAGTCATAAAAATTTAAAGAAACATTATCAATACTGAGATCCAGATGTTGAAGAGTCACAGTCCTTGACCTACTTACAATCATACTTTGTGTTTTGTTAGGATTCTACTTCCTAGCCCATAATTTGCACCATGCACTAATTTTAGCTAGATATTTATTAAGGGATTCACTAACCCCTGATCTACATTTAGGGGATGGAATTAATGCAAAGAGAGTAGCATCATCTGCATATGCAACAAGCTAATTTTCTAGGGCTAACCATATGTCATATGTATATAGGATGAAAAGTAAAGGGCCAAGAACACTACCCTGTGGAACACTGGATATCACATTCTCACATACTCACTATGGTGCCCATAAACAACAACTTAGATCTATTACTTAAAAAAATCAATGATAATGCTAAGAAATGACCCACCCACTCCCAACTGTTTGAGTTTGAAAACAAGGGCCTAGTGATTAATACGGTTAAAGGCAGCACTAAAATCAAGGCCAATCATACGAAGTTCCTGACCACAGTTAAGGGATTTCTGTACAGCATTGTAGATTGTAAGAAGGGCATCACATGCTCCAAGGCCTTTACGAAAACCAAATTGCAAACTTATTGAGACATTTTGCCAGAAGACGTTCAAAACTTTATATAATATGGGAGTTATGGAAATTGGGTGGTAATCAGTTGGGCTTGAGCTACCACAAACACATTCACAGAGATGAGTAACATTACCAATTCTCCAACAAATGCTTAAAGCTCCTCTTCTTGCTAACTTGTGCAAAATAACATAACTTTGGAGCTAAGAAATCTGCAGTCTTTATATAAAACAAAGGAAAAATACCATTTGGGTCAACACCTCCATAAGCATTAAGGTCCATCAACAGAGCTTTAATTTCTCGAGATCGAAAGCTGAGTATGGTTATTCCAGGTCAAATCAGATCTAATACCCTTCAAAGAGGATAGGCCTCCTGCTTCTCCAAATAAGCACGTCTACAATCATCATTGAACCATGGCTTGTCCTTCAATCAGTACCTTAGCACACGGGAAGGGATACGCCTACCAATTATGTTGACTAGATTCTCATTCAAAGGGACAACACGATCAACACTATTCTATAATTGTGATCAAGTCAACCACAAAAGATCATGCAAAATCCCATTCCAGTCTGCTTGGGATTTCATATAAATTTTACAAAAGTATGATACATCATGGACAGGCTTCTCAGTCTTCACTACTCATGAAATCAAGGCATGACCAGATGTCCCGACTGGAAAACCAACCTTATAAGTTATAACGCCAGGGGAACCAGTGTATACAATGTCCAAACAATTACCAGACCTGTGAGTAACTTCATTTATGATTTGCTCACAGCCCGATACAGAGGCAAAGTCTAAAGCTCTTAAGCTGTAAAAATGAGACACAGACAAATTAATTGTTGAACGTTTTCGAGGAAGAAATAAAAATTATAAGGTAGAGTATGTTTAATATTCCAGTAATGACAGCGAGAATCAAAAGAAAAGCCAGGAATAACTGGAGACAGTAATTAGACAGGAAAGCAAAGGAGGCTGGCAAAGGTTTGAATTAAGGGAGAGGCAATGGTGTATGAATTCATCATAAAATTATTCATGAAATCTCTACTGAGGTAATGAAAAAGAAGCATACCCTATCTAAAAGAGAGATGGATCTATTATAAAAACAGACGATGAAGAAAGGCAACGTTGAATGGAATACTTTAGTGACGTCATGAATAGTGTACCAACCGTATGTCACACGATCGTACATAAATTATTTTGTATATATTATGCTTGTATCTGTGCTCTTCCCTCGTTCTAAAAAGAACCTGAATAATCATGTCTACAGTTTTCCTCTGTAATATTGTCATTTCCTCGAACATGTATTTTCCTGTTGCCTTGAGGTTTTGTATATAAAGGAGAGTGTTCTTTAATATAGTACTCAGTTGATTGCATCCGTCCTTTGAGTTCACAACCCTCTCTCGGCCCGTCACATTGGTGACCCCGGAAGTCGACTCGCTCCCACCGCCTTCCACCCCCACCCCCTCGCCCCTCCATCATTGGTACTATGGCGGACTCTAGGGCAGTTGGTGCTGCGGCCGCTCCATTCAAACTTTCATCGTTTGCCAGCGGAGAGGTGTTTGCTTGGTTTCAGCACGCAGAAGTCCAGTTTCGTGTCAGGGGCGTGACTCGCTCAACCACCAAAGCAGATTATGTTCTCGCGGCGATACCCGAGGACACCTTCCCAGAAATATCCGACTGGCTTTGTGAACAAGGAGACACCACAATAGCGTATGACGCCCTCAAAACATACCTTCTGCAGCAGTACTCGCCCTTGCCAGTCGCCCGTATAGCAAAGCTTTTTCAGCTCTCGCAACAACCGTTGGGGGACCAAAGGGCTTCGCTTATCCTCAGGGAAATGACCAGTATCGCTCGCCTTCAACCTGCTACAGACGGCTCTCCTCGTGAGGTGAACCTACTTCGTGCCCTTTGGATACACCGTTTACCCGAACCTGTACGCGCTGCCATACCCAATGTCGATAGTTTACCCATAAAGGACTTGATGACCAAAGCCGACGCCCTTATGGACAGCCACTTCAGGACCTCCATCAACGCCTCTGACCCTGATGAAGAGGATGCCTTTTCAACGTCAACCGAAGCTGACATGAATGCCGTAGGACATACACGCCTATCCCGTGACGTGCCAAAGCAGCGACAAAGGCGCCCACCACCCACCAATCGCTCGTGCCCCAACGAACGACTTCTACAGCCACTTACTACCTCCCATCCGCCACAGTTTTGCTACTACCACTTCAGATTCGGGGCAACCGCGAAGAAATGTGCCAAGGATTGTCAGTGGCCAAAAAACGTGTAAGTAGGCCATCGCTTGTGACGGTGGCCTCCCGTGTTTCTAATCTTTTCTTTTTACAGGATGCAAGAACGGGCGTGCGATTTTTGGTAGACACGGGTGCTTGTCGTTCTCTTTTGCCAAGGAAACTCTTCAAGGCACGACGTAGTCTGTCTTCATCTGCCGACGTCCGCTTGGTAGCTGCCAACGGATCTGCGATACCCACCTACGGTTACGAAAACCTCACACTATCGTTCGGAAACGGTAAATTCAATTGGAAGTTTCTCGTTGCTGACGTCACCTTGCCAATCCTCGGTGCGGATTTCCTCTCTCATTTCCACCTTCTGGTCGATGTTGCCCACCGACGATTGGTCAACGCAGACTCGTACTTGTCGACACCTCTTCAACCCTCCCCCTTTAACCTCGCTCTCCACATCAGCACACCCACGGATGCCTACGCCCACCTCCTCACGTTGTACCCGGAAGTCTTCCGTCCAGAACTTCGCCAAACGCCCACGGTTCCTGCCAAGCACGGTATTTATCACCATATCAAGACGACGGGACCCCCAGTCTTCGCAAAATTCAGACGTCTGGCACCGGAACGATTGGCCGCCGCCAAACAGACGTTCGCCGAAATGGAGGAAATGGGCCTTTGCCAAAAGGCCTCCAGCCCATGGTCGTCACCCTTACACATCGTTCTGAAGAAAGACTGCTCCCTCCGTCCGTGCGGGGATTACAGGCGCCTGAACATGAAAACAGAACCGGATCCCTACCCCCTCCCAAACATTGCCGACATGACCTCCTACCTGCACAAAGCGAAGGTTTTCTCTACGCTCGACCTCCTGAAGGGGTATTATCAGGTGCCTATGAACCGAGAAGACATCCCCAAGACCGCCATCACCACTCCGTTTGGTAACTACACCTTCAGTTACTCCTGTTTTGGCCTTTGTAATGCTGGGGCCACGTTTCAATGTCTCATGGATGGCATCTTAGGGGACCCCCCTTTCTGTGTATGTTATGTGGACGACATACTTGTGTTTTCCTCCTCAAAAGAGGAACACCTCCGTCACCTGTGCATCGTGCTCGACCGCCTGCAACAAAACGGCCTTGTAGTCCGGTACGACAAGTGTACCTTTGGCGCCAACGAAGTGTCGTTCTTACGGCACAGCATCACTCCTGAAGGAGTCCATCCCCTCCCTGAGAAGGTAGCAGCCGTTCAGAACTTCCCCGCGCCCTCGACCGTCAATGCTCTGCAGGAATTATTGGGCATGATCAACTATTATCACCGTTATCAGCAAGCCATAGCCGCCACTCTTGCTCCCCTCTACGCCTCCCTCAAGGGCAAGCCGAAGGACCTGAAGTGGGGTCCCCTTCAAGAAGCAGCCTTCTGCAATGCAAAGAAGGCCCTATCAACTGCTGCGGCTCTCGCTTTTCCTATCCCACATGCCCCTCTTCTTCTCTCCACCGATGCCAGCGACGTCGCTATTGGTGCAGTACTCGAGCAGGTGGTCAACGGCTCGACCCGCCCATTGGCCTTCTTCAGCAAAAAACTGTCCAAGGCAGAATCAGGTTATTCTACCTTCGATCAAGAATTGCTGGCGGTGCACTTGGCTGTCCGTCACTTTCGCCATTTCTTAGAAGGTACGCCCTTCGTCATTCGCACAGAACACATGCCTCCGGCGCACGCCTTCACTCGACAGTCTGACGCCTGGTCTGCCCGTCAACGCCGACGTCTCTCCGCCGTAGCTGAATACAATTGCACCCTTCAATACATCCCTGGGAAAATGAATCCTTTTGCCGATGCCCTGTCAAGAAACACGTTGGCTGCCGTTCAACTGGGATTGGATTACAACGCCCTGGCTGAAGCCCAACGACAGGATCCAGAGTATCAAGCATGTAGGACATCCTGCACGTCCCTCCGTTGGGAAGATTTTCCCCTCGAAGACTCCAACACCACCCTCCTCGGTGACGTCAGTACTGGTAGACCGCGACCTTGGATTTCTGCTCCCGTGCGCCGTCAGGTGTTTGATATCATTCACGGCCTTTCACATCCCTCGTGCCGTTCTACTGCACAGCTGCTGAAGGCAAAGTTCATTTGGCACGGCATCTCTAAGGATGCTAAGGATTGGGTCCGAGCCTGTACTTCTTGCCAAATTTCCAAAGTACATCGACACACGGATTCAGGAGTGGGCACCTTTCTTCAACCTCAGCGTCGTTTCGCACACATTCACGTCTACGTTTTAGGGCCCCCTACCCACATCACAAGGACATCGTTACCTGTTTACCGTCATCAACCGCTCCACTCGTTGGCCTGAAGCCATTCCCATGGAAACTGCAACGTCTGCCTCATGTACATCTGCCTTACTCTCTGGATGGATTTCAAGATTCGGTATTCCTGAGCATATTACTTCTGACAGGGGAACCACTTTCACCTCTCAATTGTGGACATCATTAGCGAATCTCCTGGGCATCACCCTACATCAGACAACGGCCTACAACCCCGCTGCCAATGGAATGGTTGAACGTTTTCATCGCACCCTCAAAGCTGCTTTGATGTCCTGCTGCAAGGATTCAAACTTGTTTACTCAGCTTCCCTGGGTCCTCCTGGGACTAAGGACCACTCCCAAAGACGCCCTCGATGTCTCGGCAGCTGAAATGGTGTATGGCGACCCGTTGGTCGTCACTGCCGAATTTTTTCCTTCTACAACCTCCTCCGACGATCTCAAGCGCATACGTCACGTCGTGGGAAAATTTACTCTGTGCCGCCAGACTTACAAGCCCCCAGCGAAGCATCACATACCAACGAACTTGCACTCTGCAACGCATGTCTTCCTGCGCAACGACACTAGCAAGCCACCGCTAACGCCCCTTACACGGGCCCTTTCCTTGTGATCCGACGCAGTCCGAAAGCATTCCTACTAAATATTTGTGGCAAAGAAGACTGGGTCTCCATTGATCTTCTAAAACCTGCTTTTCTTCTGCCAGATGACCCGCTTACAGTTCGCCTCTTTAGATCAGGGCGCCCTATTTAACATGTTAAGTATGTCATTTCTAGAGGGGGAGCCATGTACCAACCGTGTGTCACACGATAGTACATAAATTATTTTGTATATATTATGCTTGTGCTTGCGCTCTTCCCTCGCACTAAAAAGAACCTGAATAATCATGTTTCCGGTTTTCCTATGTAACATTGTCATTTCCTCTAACATGTATTTTCCTGTTGCCTTGAGGTTTTGTATATAAAGGAGAGTGTTCTTTAATATAGTACTCAGTTGATTGCATCCTTCCTTTGAGTTCACAACCCTCTCTCGGCCCGTCACAAT
>NC_090739.1:87127356-87177356 GCF_036898095.1 Palaemon carinicauda
AATAATAACATTATAAAACACAGACAGAGATTTATAATTGAATTAGACTTAGAGTTTTTATATTGACAGTCTCTCCAATAATACTTCAAATACTTTCAACACGTCCATAATTTGCACCTGTTAAAATAACTTAATGTATAACTAATGAATAGTAATGCAATATTTACAATTAAAGTTTCTGTTAATATGATCAAGAATGTTATCTATATTAATGATTGAAGAACATCTTCAGTGTTTTCGTAACTTCTATAAAAGTGTTCTTATTTCTTCTATGATAGTAACCAGTAACATTATGAGACTAATCTTTAATCGCTTCGTGGTCTTAAATAACTATCGCATTTTCTTTGGTGTTGTTACTTCTAGGGTTAGGTACATGTGTGTGTATGTGTGGGTTTGAGTATGAATATATGAGCTAATTTTCATTCAGATGGTAACCAGTGAGGTTGAGAGGTTGCAGTAGATTGTCAATCCATCTTCAGAAAATATATATTGAAAAAAATAGCCTGTAGTTCTGTTATTCCTCAAACTCTATTGATTTTTTTTATCTTTTTCTAAAGGGAAACTTAGATCAATATCCTAACACTTCCCAGCCAAAGTAACCACATTATTTCTTTAAATTGGACAATTACTTTTCTACATATGAAACAAAACAAATTCTTGAACTACATTACCAGGGCTCTAAACTTCAACCAAGAGGAAATTAGCTATAGAGAAAGTACGTTAATAACTTTATTTTCGAAATTGTTGGGATCTTCTTAAAAGAAAAAACAAGCGTGAACCATCCATCAGGATACTCCCTAATAAAATATACAGACAAGTTTTAGAATTTCTATCATGTTGCTTCAACTTTTGGAAATGCTTGACATGTTGCAGATTTATTCTCTTATTAAAAATAACGGAATATTTTTATCATATTTTGCAGTTGAATAAATTTTCATCAAAATGTTAATTAGTACCTTCCAGGACCAAGCATTTAAGTCTCCCTACCGACCAGAAATAGCAAACTTCTTTTTTCTTTATTATACAAAACAATTTTTTTTTCTTTTTTTTTCTTTTTTTTTTTTAAACTAGAAGGGAAAAAGGGTTCAAGCCGAGTCTAAATCCATTGAAGTATTAAGCAGTTATCCATCAGGGAAATAGACTTGGACACATTCTCTCTCTCTCTCTCTCTCTCTCTCTCTCTCTCTCTCTCTCTCTCTCTCTCTCTCTCTCTCTCTCTCTCTCTCTCTCTCTCTCTCTCTCTCTCTCTCTCTCTCCAAAAAATAAGGATTTCTACAAAAATTGTGTTTTTGTTATTTTCAAAGCTAGAGTCATAATCCCTTTGTTACAAAACTATGGACAAAGAAAACTAATCACCCACTACTTGATTGTGCAATTCTGCAGACCAAAATGTTCAAATTTAAGGAATAAAAAATACCTTTTGTTCTTTTTTAAGTTGCTCAGATTCACCGGCAAGGTATTTATTAATTTTCATATCATTCTGCAATTGAAATGAACGAATGAGAGAGAGAGAGAGAGAGAGAGAGAGAGAGAGAGAGAGAGAGAGAGAGAGAGAGAGAGAGAGAGAGAGAGAGAGAGAGCCTGTCATTCATTCTTCTACATGAACTTTGAAAGTGTACAGTATGTAAAAGACTAGGTAATTTTTACTTCAAGTCTTTAATGAGAGCAAATGAAATTATGTGCAGAGCCGGAATAATTTTTCTTCTCATCTTTATGTATGCTTAACGTTGTATTTATAAAACTTAATTGCTGGGGAATAATCTTAATAGAAAACAACCAGAGTATAGAATATATCCTGAATTCTCATTATTATCTGATGATTATATATAAAAAAATGTTATTATTATCTTTAATGATTGCTCATAGAAACCATAGAAACTCATGACCTTTAAATCTATGCAAAACCTAGAGAAAATTATAGCATAAACAGTGGAATACGATGAAAATAAATTTTAAGTTTTGGGAACACTTATGCCGTCGTTAAGCGAGGTTCTTGGGCTTGTGTAAATTCCCCATACACACAATATCAATTGGCTTTGATCATCTGACTGCAGAGTAAATCTGCGTGTATGACATTATTGTATGGCAAAAGTGGTTGGAACCAAGGGATCATATGACTCTAGATTTGAACTTGTAATCTACTGTAGATTAGTGGGGTCCAGCGGGCGATACTCGCACACTTGATCACTGACACTGGCATTGTCCACCTACCTCCAGTGTCGAGTTCGGTATTATGACGTCCCGTGACAAAACGTATTGGGTCGAATTCATTGTTTATTCTTTTTCACATAGTTGAGATGCACAGATAATGAAGAAAATAGACAATCCTTAATTAAATATAAATAGTGAGCCTATGAACTGCATATGCAGTGTTTTGTGAATACTACAGTATATCTACAGCGTCAGAAGAATTTGTCATATATAATTAAACTAATATATATATATATATATATATATATATATATATATATATATATATATATATATATATATATATATATATATATATATATATATATATATATATATATGTATATATATATATATATATATATATATATATATATATATATATATATGTATATATATCATAATTCCTTGATTTCTAGTTTCTTGAGGCCACTGGTTCACATGATTGATAATTCAAGCAGCCATTCAGGATTTTCTAGACAACAACTAACTGTTCCGGTATCCAAACGAATTTGAAATTGTCATTAAAGTTTTGATACTCCTGAACTTTTTTATGCTTTTCTGACTTATTTCACAGCCACTATTTTATAACAATAATGTCTCTTGAGCTCTTCCCATTCTGATATATTGTCGAAGTAGGTCACATGTGCATTTACAATGGAAATCCTGAAAACCTAATAATAATATTACCTTTTCCAAGGAATCTTTTTTTATTGCATCTTCTCAGAGGTTTGAAAGGCTTGTTATCTATAAAAGGTTTCATAAATATCTTCCCAACCAATTTCACTTTGAGTCAACTATTTTTTCAAGAGAATATAAGGATGTAAGATGCGACAAAGATAAAGGTTTATGGACGAGTTGTTGTTGTAGATAAGATTATATCTCTTGCCTTATTAAAAGTGTTCGACTACTTAGCAAGTTCGTTTAACAGTTGTTGCCAGAATATCGGATAAATAATATTCCTGAAACGATTTCACGTTATATATTCTCCGCTGTCATATGTAACAACTAGATAACATATACAAAATCTTTGCTAATTCAAGTAGCATAATGTTTCTGAGCTCTTCTTATGATAACTTTTTTCTTATGCTCAGTTTGAAATTTAATGCATCAGTTTGTGCCATTAGCTAGATAGTGCACTGAGCCCCTCTCCCAACTCACCCCAACATCCGATCTTAAACTACCCATCCCGTCGGAAGCCAGGGGACTTTTGTAGAACTGGATTCTTTACAAATAGAAATTTTACTTTAAAGACAACACTTTTTTAAGCACCACTCTAATAATCGCATCCCCCTCCTTTTTTTTCGTACCGTCTAAGTTTTCGCTATCTTTTATAAAGTATAAACATTATAAAGTATAAAAAGATAGAAAATAAACATATCTGATAATCGGTGGTTCAGGTATAATCTTTTATGAAAACATTGCATTAAATTGGAG
Organism: Palaemon carinicauda; assembly: GCF_036898095.1. Lineage (NCBI taxonomy): Eukaryota > Metazoa > Arthropoda > Malacostraca > Decapoda > Palaemonidae > Palaemon > Palaemon carinicauda. Next base: position 87,130,984 of record NC_090739.1, read on the forward strand.
GCAGAAATATAAAATAAACGGCACGTGCCAGACAAGAACCAGATAGTTCATGAATCCATTTTCACTCCAGATCGAATATATTATCTTTAAATATTTTAATATGATTTAATTATGGAATAGTTTCCTGGTGAGTGGGTGTATGGTATTGATACACTATAAATAAAAACTGAAACTCTGCATAAATACGAAAGCTGATTGACTTTGAATAAACTTGATAGCTGATAAAAGGTACAAGTATCCTTTAGATAAGTGAAAAAATAAGTTTAACAAATACACACCTGAGTAAATAATGATCGAATGTTAATTCACTTAAAATATATTTTATAAACAAATTATTGCAGGTACAGAGATTCAATAGGTAGTTGCCTTTGATCTGGCAATCAGTGGGATCGGATTTTTGTTTTTCTCCATTTTTCATGGATTGTCTTTGTTGGTGAAGCCACTGACGTTACACTGGGGTGATGTAGAATAGATCTTTCTGATTATGTTAAGCAATCTAGAATGTATTTCAATGTCATAGAAGATTCTGAAAGCTAAATGCTAAAGCTAATGTTACTGATTATGAGAACCTGCCTAAATGGTTTAATGTAACTATAGCAAAACAAAATTACAGGGATAAAACTAATTCATTAGCTCACAAATTCCGTGAAATAAATATGTTTATACTGATGAAATATTACCCGTTAAAGTGATTCTAATCAAAGCGTTAGCTTCTAATTCTAATAAGAAAAATCAAAGTAACATTTTACTAAGCAATTAGATAAGGTATCTTTTTTTGAGTATTACAGAATATTTTTTTTTACTGTATTGGTGCAAGCGTTGTTAAAATGTAATAACATACTCCTTTTTATCAACATAGATATATACTGATACTACTAAAAATCAATTAATATTCTCATATATTATAAAAGATACTCTTCCGTAACCTGAATAAAAATCAAGGAAAACAAACACAGCAGTCTAGAAAAATTCTCAGAATGGCAAACCCTCAAGACAAAAGGAATTAGATCCACAGTTAGCTCAACCGTGAACGCTTTAATCTCTTACGTCTACGGGAATTCCTTTCAAATGGAAATGATTCCAAGATCCAGGGATGATTTTGTCTTTCCACTTTCTGTCATCCAAAGATTTCAATTCGTGATATGTATATTTATATATATATATATATATATATATATATATATATATATATATATATATATATATATACACACATATATATATATATATATATATATATATATATATATATATATATATATATATATATATATATATACATATATAATTATATATATATATATATATATATATATATATATTTAAATATATGTATATATATATGTATATATGTATATATATATATATATATATATATATATATATATATATGTGTGTGTGTGCGTGTATATATATATATATATATATATATATATATACATATATATATATATATATATATATATATATATATATATATATATATATATATATATATATACACACACACATATATATATATATATATATATATATATATATATATATATATATATATATATATATATATATATATATATATATATATATATATATATATATCTCGAGTAGATAGGATCAGGAACGAGGTGGTGAGGGTGAGAACGGGTGTAAGAAATGAGTTAGCGGCTAGAGTGGATATGAATGTGTTGAGGTGGTTTGGCCATGTTGAGAGAATGGAGAATGGCTGTCTGCTAAAGAAGGTGATGAATGCAAGAGTTGATGGGAGAAGTACAAGAGGAAGGCCAAGGTTTGGGTGGATGGATGGTGTGAAGAAAGCTCTGGGTGATAGGAGGATAGATGTGAGAGAGGCAAGAGAGCGTGCTAGAAATAGGAATGAATGGCGAGCGATTGTGACGCAGTACCGGTAGGCCCTGCTGCTTCCTCCGGTGCCTTAGATGACCGCGGAGGTAGCAGCAGTAGGGGACTCAGCAGTATGAAGCTTCATCTGTGGTGGAAATGTGGGAGGTTGGGCTGTGGCACCCTAGCAGTACCAGCTGAACTCGGCTGAGTCCCTGGTTAGGCTGGAGGAACATAGAGAGTAGAGGTCCCCTTTTTTGTTTTGTTCTAGTTGATGTCGGCTACCCCCCAAAATTGGGGGAAGTGCCTTTGGTATATGGATGGATATATATATATAAATACATAAATATATATATATATATATATATATATATATATATATATATATATATATATATATATATATATATATATATATATATATATATATATATATATATATATATACATATATATATATAACGGATTTTGAGCGAAGCGAAAAATCTATTTTTGGGTGAGATGGCCATGTCGTCCTGATGGAAGTTCCTATAGGGTAGCTTCCTAGGGTATATTACAACTACGGCGATATTCCCAGAGAATTTACCTTAAGGTACCAGAATTCTAACTCCTGGAGCGAATATCCCTCCTGAAAGGGATATCGCGACATATCAGAGGACGTATTCTTGACACGCCACATGGCAATCTGCATCCCGAACAGAGATTTCATCTCGCAGGGGGCAGTTGGCAAGAAACGAATTCGGGAAAGAAAAAGGAGGAGCCGCTCCCAAGGCTCCCTATCTCCCGATTCGTAAGCGTGCCTGGCGCCAATCCTGGCGCCATCTGTATTCCTTGTAGCGTACACTAGGTGCTACAGATACTGTATGTAGGGAGGGGTCCTACAGCCCTTTCTTAGAAAGGCAAGGGCGGGTCCATCAGGACGACATGGCCATCTCACCCAAAAATAGATTTTTCGCTTCGCTCAAAATCCGTTTTTTGGGCTCAAGCCATGTCGTCCTGATGGAAGTTTACCAGAGCATTACTGTATCTGTGGATTCTCAGAACGTGCCGTACTCCCCGGATGTAATTTTTCCCAGTTGACTAGACCTAGAGACCTAAGATGTTACCGTTATACATCTTTTCAACTAACTATAAACCATGTTAGAGCTTCCTGTCCCCTACAGGGAAGAGTCCTACTAGACTCTGGAAAAGTCTCGAAGAGTACATATACCTATGTATGAATACCAGGCAAGCTAATATAGTGGTCTCGCCCTATATTAAGTGAAGCATAGTTTGTAAAGAACCACTGCGTCAATATGAAATATCGACCAGTTCTCCGCAAAATACTTGTATTGGACAAAGGTTTATATCCGCATAGGAGGAAACTAGTAAAACCGCCATCGTCCCCTTATGGGACGGGGTCCTCCCGTTAAGGGAAAGCATAAATCAATGCAACATAGCTTGCATAAAGGAACAATTCTATTAGAATTATCCCAGATAAGGTACATAGAATGAATGCTCAATTATACCAATAAATTGACACAGGTGAAGGAGACGCAAGGTTCTCAAGAACAAGTTCATTGACAGACAATAAACAGACAGGTTAACCACAATTATATATATATGTATATATATATATATATATATATATATATATATATATATATATATATATATATATATATATATATATATATATATATATATATCTAAGAAGAGGATAACCCAAAACTTTAAGCATAAGTATGATAGTAAACAGAACTGTTTATCTGAAAGAAAAAACATTAAATGCCACTTTTAAGATACCGAGGTATCAAAGTCATAAGAGTCTGTATTACAAATCAATGTCATTAGCGTTAGAAACGCTCGGCACACATGACTGCACTTATGCTAGGTTCACCTTTGGAAATGGAACAGTCTACATGGGCAACTCAGTGCCCTCACTTAGTTCGTAGTACGGTATGTAACTACACACTCACCCTGGAATTAATCGTCCCAATTAAAACCACTGTTCCTCGCAGAGTTAAACAGTAGGGTTAACGACGCGACCCACTGCTACCACGAATCTCTTTAGTTCCTCTACTTGCTTCGCATAGTGGCGAAAGAACACTCTGGAAGGCTTCCAGCCAGTGTATGAACGGAGATGTTCAAAATCCATACAATTAAAGAAATTTAAGGATGAGGCAACTTTCCTCGGATCGTGACCTGCGGGTGTACTGTCAGGATCCGCTCAGCGAATAAAATATGTGATTTTCGCTCTGAGTTGATTCAGAGATAAATTTGAGCCTGATGTTTCTCCCCTGAATAGTTGACCACCCTTGAAGTCTGAAGTTCTATGAAGATAGACCTTTAGGCATTCTACTGGACATAGAGATGCATCTTCTTTCAGAGGGCAGATTCTCCAGGGACCCCACCTGTTGGTGGGTAACTCATTCTTGGCGAGAAACGTAGGATCCGGAAACAGGTTCAGTTCTCCCCCATCCAGGAACTGAACACGACCTGCCTCTCTCGAGAGGGCTACAATCTCACTAACCCTGGCCCCGGACGCGAGTGCAAATAGGAAAATAACTTTTTGTGTCAAATCCTTTAACGCACATTCTTCATTGCACAACAGAGAAGCGAAATGAAGAACTTTGTCTAAAGACCATGAAATGGGCTTTGGAGGTGCTGAAGGTCTGAGCCTAGCGCAGGCTTTCGGAACTTTATTAAAGAACTCGTTACCTAGGTCGACCTGGAAGGCATATAGAATGGGTCTTGTCAAAGCAGACTTACACGCGGAAATCGTGTTAGCTGCCAATCCTTGACCATGGAGGTGGATGAAGAAAGATAAGCAGAAGTCTGTCTAGATCTCCTGCGGATTCTTCGCCTTGACGAAGGCCACCCATTTTCTCCAAGATGACTCATATTGCCTTCTAGTAGATTTGCACTTATATTCCTCTAGGAAGTCTATGCTGGCTTTCGAAATCCCGAAACGCTTTCTCATCGCTAGGGAGAGAAAATCATGAGCTGCAGGGTCCGGGTTTTCTGTAATGAAGCGCAGACAGAAGACTTCTGGACTCGCTGGGTCAGAACTGGATCTGGTAGTGGTACAAACTTCAGCTGTAGTTCCAATGCCAGGGGGAACCACACGCTGTTCGGCCACTTGTGGGCTACTATTACCGCTACCCCTTTGAAGGATCTCAGTTTGTTGAGGACCCTCAACAGAAGGTTGTGAGGAGGGAACAGATAAATCCTGGACCCTCTGTTCCAGTTGAGGGACATCACGTCCACTGCTTCTGCTAAGGGGTCCTCGTACGGGGACACGTACAGGGGCAACTTCTTGTTGTCTTTCGTTGCAAAGAGGTCTATCTGCAGTTCTGGGACTTGATTCAGAATGAAGGAGAATGATCCTGCGTCTAAGGACCATTCCAACTCTATCGGTGTGAACCTGGATAGAGCGTCCACTGTCACATTGCGGACTCCTTGAAGGTGAACTGCCGACAGGTACCACTTCTTCTTTTCCGCCAATCGGAAGATGGCCAACATCACCAGGTTGAGAGGTGGTGACCTCGATCCTTGTTGATTCAAGCATCTCACAACTACCTCGCTGTCCATCACCAACCTTATGTGGATCGAGTGACGCGGGGAAACTTTCTTTAAGGTAAGGAACACTGCCATAGCTTCTAGAAAGTTTATGTGAAAAGTCTTGAATAGCTTGGACCAAGTCCCCTGGACTTTTTTCCGATGAGAGTGACCTCCCCATCCCTCCTTCAAGGCGTCTGAGTGAATCGTCACCGACGGGGGAGGTGGCTGAAGAAGATCCGACTTCTTTAGAAGTCTGGCGTGGGACCAAAGCCTGAGAAGAGTACGTAGCCGAAGCGGAACTGGTCTTCTCAGATCTCTTCGCACGATTGATGCAAAACTTCTCCAAACTCCGGTTGCATCCTTTAGCTGTGCTCTTAGCACTGGGTCTGTCACCGAAGCAAACTGGAGAGAGCTCAGTATCCTCTCTTTTTCGCGTCTTGATATCCTTTCGGAATCTAGAAGTCTCTTGACAGAACCCGCTATCTCCTTCCTTTTCTTCGCCAGGATGGAGAAACGGTGTGACAAAAGGTCCCAGTGGATTCCCAGCCACTGGAACTTTTGAGATGGAGAAAGTCGAGACTTTTATCTGTTGATCTTGAAACCTAGGTACTGTAGGAACTAGATCACTTGACTGGAAGCTTGCAAGCATTCTGTCTCCGATGCTGCCCACACCAACCAGTCGTCCAGGTAGGCTACTACCTGATTTCTCTTTAGGCATAATTATTTGAGAGCTACGCTCGCAAGCTTCGTAAAAATCCTTGGGGCTATGTTTAGCCCGAATGGCATGGCTCTGAAGGCGTATAGTCTTCGTTGTAGCCTGAACCCTAGGTAGGGGGAGAGTCGACGGTTGATTGGAATGTGCCAATAGGCGTCTGAAAAGTCTATAGAGACGAAATATGCCCTCTTGGGCAGTAAGGTTCTTATGTGTTGCAGTGTTAGCATGTTGAATTTGTAATACACTATGAACTTGTTGAGTGGCGACAAGTCCAGAATGACTCTGAGCTTTTCCGAGTCTTTCTTGGGAACACAAAACAGCCTCCCTTGGAATTTGATGGACTTCACCTTTCGGATCACATTTTTCTCCAACAGTTCTTGGACGTACTCCTCCAGAACGGGGGTGGAGTGTTGGAAAACCCGAAGGCCCGGGGGTGGAGTGCTGTACCAGCTCCAGCCCAGTCCATTCTTGAGTAGGCTGTGGGCCCAGGGATCGAAGGTCCACCGATCCCGAAATTTCAGAAGTCTCCCTCCTACCGGTATCATCCCACTTGGACTGCCGTCCCGAGGTCTTGCCTCCCTGACCACGACCACCCCTGAATCCGGTTGTAGGACACAATGCCGACGGACATAATGCCGACGGACGTAATGTCGACGGACATAATGTCGATGGACAAAATGTCGACGGACAAAATGTAGACATTTGTTAGAGTAGGACAAAATGTCGATGGACGTAATGTCATTGAGCATTATAATAATAATAATAATAATGATAATAATAATAACAAACATAATGATAATATTAATACCACTACTATTACAAATAATAATAATAATAATAATAATAATAATAATAATAATAATAACTTTTTTTTACGCTAACGAATGCGTTTAAACCATTCTATATTGGTAGTTATCACATTAGATAACTCTTTTGTTGTTTACATATTTGCCAAAACTCAGTTGTTGTTTAATTATTTTTCCAACACCGGTAATTGTCTCGTTTCGCTATGCAAACAATTTAATGACCTGAACTAATGTATTCTAAACGATAAAAGACTTTTCAAATTCTCAACGAAGAAAGATTTTTCAAATTTTATTATTTCTCCAAGATCTGCAGTATAGTGAAACCGTTTTTTCGGCCTGCCCATAGCTATAATGGAGATAACAAAAACTAACAAAGGCGGCAAAAAACTTCTTTACGAAGGCTATGCTTATGTTGTCGATAAGAGAAAGGAGGATAGGATCTTGTGGCGATGTGAAAAATGTGGATATTGTGGTGGACGAATAACTTCTAACGATACTGTGCTTTCTTTTGCAAGCCATTCTCACCAGCCGGATAGTCTCAGATGTGATGTTTTAAAAATCCAAAACAACATAAAAGACAGGGCCAGCGTTACAGAAGATATTCCCTCAAATATAATTCACAACGCTACAGCAAACATACCACTAGATGTGTGTGGGGCTTTGCCAAAGAAGGAGTCAATTGCGCGCACAATTAGGCGACAACGCAGTGTAAATGAACATGAAGATTTGACGACAACTACAAGAGGAGAAGCTTTTTTGTTACACGATAGTGAGGACATCAGCATTTACTCAACGTCTAACAATCTAAGAATGTTAGAAACCTATTCAACATGGCTTTGCGATGGGACGTTTGATTCTCCTCCTGTTGGGAAGCAACTGTATACTATTCATGCCCTTGTTACAAATAACAAAACACTACCCATGGTTTATTGTCTTACTAGCAAAAAGGATGAGCAAACTTACGAGTTCATTTTTAAATTTTTGAAAGACCGCAAGACGAACCCAACCTCAATCAGCGTTGATTTCGAAAGAGCTGCTATTACTAGTATAAGGAAGATATTTCCAGATGCTATTGTTTATGGATGTTTTTTCCATTTTGGTCAATGTCTGTGGCGTAAAATCCAGTCGTTGGGTTTACAATCCTGGTATACTGAAACCAGTAATGCATTTATCATAAAGCAATTTCAGGCATTGGCATTTGTTCCCTCTGATTATGTACATGCTTTTTTTGAAGAGCTTATTGCATCTCTAAGGGAAGAAACAGAATGTGTTCTCGACGAATTTTTGACGTATTTTGAAGTGACCTGGTTAGGTGTAGTTCAACGTGGACGACGACGTAAACCCTGTTTTGAAATTCAGCTATGGTCAGTTCATAGTCGTGTTGCAGATGACTTGCCACGCACGAATAATGCACTTGAAGGGTGGCATAATGCTTTTAACAGAAGAATGGTGATTAAGCATGCATCTGTAGAAAAATTGGTTAACAAACTGAAAAAAGAACAAGCAAATACAGAAATGTTGTTAGCGCAACTAACCAATGGGAGAGGGATTGGAAGGCAGAACATAAAATATGTTAGAATCAACGAAAGATTGAAGAACCTGGTCACAAACTTTCATCCCGATCAAGGGAAACAATTTTTAAGAGCAGTTGCAAATAATTTGTAACACTTTTTTTAGAACTATGTTGTTATTAAAAGATAAATTTTGTGTTCAATATCTGTTGTACCACTTTTTAGAATTAAATTTTTTTGCTCATTATTTTTTTGTATCACCCTTTTATTGAATAAATGGTTTTCCATAAATTTGTAGTTGTACAATTGAACCATGTTATGATTCATTATTATAATAAATAATAAATAATGAATAAAAATTAAAATAAAATAAAAAAATAAAAAAATAAGATAATAAGGAAATAAAAAATAGAAAAAAATAAAAAAATAAAAAAGATAATGATAATGATAAAGGTAATTTCACATAGTAAAGCTATGCTAATCAAGTTTAGATCCAACGACTGTTCGATATCTGTTGGTAAAGTGGTGCATTTCCAGTCAAAGGAATATATAAATAAATTCATTTCATAAACAACAAGAAACATAATCTTTATGGGTGAACAATCAAAATTAAGAGTAATGTATATGAATTATCAGGAAATAATAAACAAATGAAGATGTAGTATATATATAACTAAATGAAATAAGTCGTCGACATTTTGTCCTACTCTAACAAATGTCTACATTTTGTCCGTCGACATTTTGTCCATCGACATTATGTCCGTCGACATTATGTACGTCGACATTATGTCCGTCGGCATTTTGTCTGCACACCCTGAATCCCCTTCCCCTTGAGGGGTGCCCAGACGAGCCTCTGGCTGCCCCTCTAGGCTTTGCTCGAAAGGAAGTAGACTGACCTTCGAACGATGGGGTGAATGCCGTGGACTGTGTCGACACGGCCTGGGGTACCCACTGAAAAGTGGTCGGGGTTTGTGCCACGATCTGGGGCACTGGAGGCAATGGCAATTGCAGTTGCTGTTGCTGTCTAAAAGGCTTGGCTGGCCGAGACGGTAGCCTAGTCCTCATAGTCTTCCTCTTTGGTTGAGGACCTTCATCCGGGGAAGACTTTCTTTTGATAGCCAGGCCCCACTTCTGGAGAAGGTTTCTATTCTCCAAGGCGGCCTTATCAACTACTTCTTTGACCAAATCGATAGGGAAAAGGTCTTTGCCCCAAATGTTGGAGGAGATTAGTTTCCTTGGCTCGTGCCTCACCGTAGCCGAGGTGAACACGAACTCCCTACAAGCTCTCCTCGCCTTGACGAAGCCATAAAGGTCCTTCGTCACTGTGGCCAGATGAGTCTTGGCCACCACCATGAACATTTCATGGACCTTGGGGTCACTTGCCATCGTCTCAAGAGTAGTCTGAAGAGACATTGAGGCAGCCAGTCTTTCTTTTGTCTCGAACTCTCTCTGCAAGAGAAAGTCAGACAGCTTAGGGAGGTCCTCGCCGAACTGACGTCCGGCGATATCAGCCTCCAACTTCCCAACTGAGAACGTAAGATGGACGTCCTTCCAGTCTTTGTGGTCTATAGGTAGGGCCAGCAACAAGGGTTTACACTCCTTCAGGGAGGGGCAAGGCTTGTCGGCCTCGACTGCTTTTAGTACAGCCGCAAACCCTTTCTGTAAAAAGGGGAAGGCTCTAGCAGGAGAGAACACAAAGGAAGGGAGCTTCTTGCTCAATGCAGCTACTTTTGAGTTAGAGAAGCCCCTCTCTTTCAACGAGGATGAAAGCAGAGCATGAGCCTTAGTATGGTCCATCACTATGACCTCCTTCGGCTCTGTCTCCTCCTTTGAAGCTGGTTCCTTCCTCAGCCGGACATAACAGTCCGGATATGATGCCTTGCTGGACCAGAATTCCACCTCCTCTAGGGGAACTGAGCCCAGCTTATCCGACATGACGATCTTTCCAGTCGTCATTGGCATGTGCTCAGCATACCTCCATGGGATAGCATCTGAGCACAAGGGAAGGTCTTTCACATTGAGCCTTTTCTGGGGACCATGTGATTCTGCAAGGCACTGCATCCGCCGTTCCATAGCAGCCGCCTTCTCCTGATTCTCCTTCTGCATTTGTTGGATCATTCCAACAATCGAAGAGAGGGCCTGTCCCAGCTCTACTGGGAGACCGGCCGATGTTGAGGGAATAGGCTCCGGAATCTGAACCGGAGTAGCCGACACCTCGTCGACCTCTTCCTCTACGACGTCCGGGGCTTGAACTTCATCCTGGCCTTCTGCCAGGAGGTCTTCTTCCAAACGCTCGTCCACGTCAGACATCCTGTCATCAAACTGGATGTCTTGCATCGCGACCGCGACATCAGCATCCACCTGGATCTGACCTTGGGGGATCTCCTCTTGAGGCTGGGGAATCACTGCATCAGCTGATGCCTTAGGGAAAAGATACGCCCTCATCTTCTCACTTCGAAGATAAGGGCCAGAGGTGTTCTTTTGGAAGCCCCTTACCCAGGTACGAAGCTTCTCCCTTGCTATATCCCTTGATTCCGCCGTCCTAGGGGAATCAATGGCCTCAGTAATCAGGTTAGTGCACACAATACATACCTGAGGGTCCCAATACTGGAGATCATCCTTGGAGACAGCGCATGCTGCGTGTCTCCTACAAAACTCATGTCCGCAGAGGTTCTTGCTGCGGACGTTGCAGAAAACATTTCCGCACTTCGGAGGGTCCCCCTGTAAAGAGAAGAAATTTCTATGAGTATCAAGTGAACTATGTATCACTGGATATGCATAGTATAGCATAACAATTCATAAAGGAAAGACACACACTTGTGTTTCCCTCACAACCCATTGTTGCAGCCTTCCAGATAATAAAATCAAATGGTTAATCTCTTCTAGAGTAACCAATGCAAGGTTTCCAAAGGAAACAGGTGGAGCTCACACCTAAGCAATGATTTTAAAATCCTGGATAATAGACAGGAAAGAACTCACTTTCTTATCTGTAGGGCAACAGCAAAGGACTGTGCAAGAAAACACAAAAGTGTTAGAACACACAGTGCTGTACCAAAACCCATACCATAGTTTTCTTCTAACTGTATATGTTATACTGAAGAATACTAGTACAGTATAGGAGGATACGTGCCGGCCGGCACACACCATAACTAGCTTTAAAGTATACTACTTAACAGCTATAAGGCGGCAGAACTCTGGTTCAAGTGCATGTGCCGGCTGGCAGCAACTGCCGGCCGGCAACAGCCAATGTCGGCCGGCAATGGCTACCGGCCGGCAACTACACAAGGTAGTACCCAGCTGCCGGCCACACTCTTGGTGACCGGCAGACAAGGGCTGACATTAGCTGGCCGGCAAAGGTACAGGACCGATGCCAGCCGGCAGCAAAAGAACCAGAGGACTACACCCGCCCGGCTGCCGGCCTCATAGGCCGGCAGCCGGGTCGGGTACAGCACTAGAAGAAAAATAGGATGGATGCCGGGATAAGAGAGTACACTACCTCCAAGCCCGGCAATCCGAAAGAGTGCATATAAGGAAGGGGAGAATATAATTCAGGCTTCCTGACCAATGCCGTCTGGCTCTACAGGCAGGCATGGATGAGGGACCAAGTGAGGTCCGGGCAGCACTCAAAATATAAGACCCTTGCCGGCCGGCAGGGGGCTGAGTCAATTCCACATCCTAACCTATTCTAGGTCCAGATGTAGAACGACGTACAGTACTGTAATGGCTAGGCCATTACGGAGATAGAGGGGGAAGGGACAAAAGAGGGTCCTACCAACCTTGCTTTAGTGACGGATCACCCGCAGCCAAGAAACTTATCTTAGCCTAAGGGAGATCCAAGGGGGAAGGCCAGCAATACTTGCCAGCTCCCAGAGCACCAAAGCAAGGAAGGTGTTGCCACTCCCAGGGAAAGAAACTTATCCTCCCCCGAGAACAGCAACAAGGACTAGTCTGGTAGATCACAAAAGAAGGAATCATATCCACAGAAACCTTCGGTAGTGACCTAAGGAGGCTAAGCCACCTTTGTCTGTGTCAGGCCAGCGAGGGAGACTCTACCCCAAGCCAGACAAACACACACTCAGACTAAAAAACTCTGTTGTTCTGTCCCTCTTTGAACCAGACTTACTGGAACAGGAAGGTACAGTAACACCCCAGTATAGTTTTATCGAAAATAAATTCTGAAAAAACCACTTAGGGATAAGCCCAAGGCTTAAACAGAGGGAAAGGGATTGCAGACCTTCTCCGAAGAAAAGAAAGCAACCGGGGAGTATGAGAAAGTATACTAAGGCTCCATAAGCAACTTAGCCTAGGCACCAAGAGAATCGATTACCTAAATCACCGAAACTCACTCGTATACTATCTTGGAAATATTCCACACAATATGTTATTTTTATTAATAAAATAAATTTTTGAATATACTTACCCGATAATCATGTAGCTGTCAACTCCGTTGCCCAACAGAATTCTATGGAGGGATACGCCAGCTATCACAATACTAGAAGGGGGTGTACTTACCAGCGCCACCTGTGGCCAGGTACTCAATCATTTGTTGTTGACACCTCCTCAATTATTCCTCGGTCCACTGGTTCTCTCTGGGGAGGAAAGGGAGGGTCGATTAAATCATGATTATCGGGTAAGTATATTCAAAAATTTATTTTATTAATAAAAATAACATTTTTCAATATTAAACTTACCCGATAATCATGTAGCTGATTCACACCCAGGGAGGTGGGTGAAAACCAGTGTACATGATTAAAGGATAGCTAAGTATCCCAAATTTCATATAACAGTTATCTCAAATAACAATGAAATAATAAGTACCTGGTAAGGAAGTCGAATAGAACCGTTACTCTGCCTTTTATTTAAAGTTCGTCTTCCTTACTGAGCGCAGCGTTCCTCTTGGAGGCTGAATCAACCCAAAGGTGCCAAAGTACAAGGGGTTGCAACCCTACTAAAGGACCTCTACCAAACCTTTAACCCAGGCGCTTCTCAAGAATGAATAGACCACCCGCCAAATCCAAGGATGCGGAAGGCTTCTTAGCCTACCGTAACAACCATAAAAACAACAATAAAAGTATTCAAGAGAAAGGTTAAAAAGGTTATGGGATTATGGGAATGTAGTGGCTGAGCCCTCACCTACTACTGCACTCGCTGCTACGAATGGTCCCAGGGTGTAGCAGTTCTCGTAAAGAGACTGGACATCTTTCAGATAAAATGATGCAAACACTGACTTGCTCCTCCAATAGGTTGCATCCATAATGCTCTGCAGAGAACGGTTTTTATTAAAGGCCAACGAAGTAGCTACAGCTCTTACTTCGTGGGTCCTTACCTTCAGCAATGCAAGGTCTTCCTCCTTTAAGTGAGAATGTGCTTCTCTGATCAGAAGCCTTATATAGTACGAAAGCCCATTCTTGGACATGGGTCTCGAGGGTTTTTTGATGGCACACCATAAGGCTTCTGACTGTCCTCGAATAGGTTTAGACCTCTTCAGATAATATTTGAGAGCTCTGACAGGGCAAAGAACTCTCTCTAGTTCGTTACCTACCATGTTGGAGAGGCTAGGTATTTCGAACGATCTAGGCCAAGGACGTGAAGGAAGCTCGTTCTTTGCTAGGAATCCAAGCTGAAAAGAACATGTAGCTGATTCGGTTGTGAAACCAATGTTCTTGCTGAAGGCATGAACCTCACTGACTCTCTTAGCTGTTGCAAGGCAAACGAGAAAAGCAGTCTTGAGGGTAAGATCCTTGAAGGAAGCTGACTGGAGAGGTTCGAACCTAGATGTCATAAGGAACCTTAAGACTACGTCCAGATTCCAGCCTGGAGTGGAAAGACGACGTTCTTTAGACGTCTCAAAAGACTTGAGAATGTCTTGAAGGTCCTTGTTGGAAGACAGGTCCAAACCCCTGTGGCGGAGGACTGAGGCCAACATGCTCCTGTACCCTTTAATCGTAGATGTTGAAAGGGATCTCTCATTCCTAAGATGAAGAAGGAAGTCAGCTATTTGGATCACAGAGGTATTGGTAGAGGATATTGAATTGGCTCTACACCAGCTTCGGAAGACCTCCCACTTAGACTGGTAGACTCTACGAGTGGAAATTCTTCTAGCTCTGGCAATCGCACTGGCTGCCTCCTTCGAAAAGCCTCTAGCTCTAGCGAATCTTTCGACAGTCTGAAGGCAGTCAGTCGAAGAGCGTGGAGGTTTGGGTGCAACCTGTCTACGTGTGGTTGACGTAGAAGGTCCACTCTTAGGGGTAGAGTCCTGGGGAAGTCGACTAGCCATTGACGTACCTCTGTGTACCATTCTCTTGCAGGCCAAAGGGGAGCAACCAGCGTCAGCCGTGTCCCTTCGTGCGAGACGAATTTCTGCAGAACTTTGTTTATAATCTTGAACGGAGGGAATGCGTACAGGTCGAGATGGGACCAGTTCAGAAGAAAAGCATCTACATGAACCGCTGCAGGGTCTGGAACAGGGGAACAATAAAGCGGAAGTCTCTTGGTGATGGAGGTGGCAAACAGGTCTATGGTAGGTTGACCCCACAACGTCCAAAGTCTGTTGCACACACTCTTGTGGAGGGTCCATTCCGTGGGAATGACCTGATTCCTTCTGCTGAGGCGATCCGCTGAAACATTCATATCGCCCTGGATGAACCTCGTGACCAGTGTGAGGTTTAGACCTCTTGACCAAATGAGGAGGTCCCTTGCGATCTCGTAAAGGCTCCTCGAATGGGTCCCTCCTTGCTTGGAGATGTAAGCCAAGGCTGTGGTGTTGTCTGAATTCACCTCCACCACTTTGCCTAGCAGGAGGGACTTGAAGTTCAACAGGGCAAGATGGACTGCTAACAGTTCCTTGCAGTTGATGTGGAGTAATCCTTGTTCCTTGTTCCATACTCCTGAGCATTCCCGTCCGTCCAAGGTCGCACCCCAGCCCGAGTCCGATGCATCCGAGAAGAGATGAAGATGGGGGGTCTGGATGGCCAATGATAGACCCTCCTTGAGAAGAAGATTGTGCTTCCACCACCGGAGAGTGGTCTTCATCTCTTGGTTGATAGGGATAGAGACTGCTTCTAGAGTCGAGCCCTTGTCCCAATGAGCTGCAAGATGGAATTGAAGAGGGCGGAGGTGGAGTCTCCCTAGCTCGACAAACAGGGCCAGAGATGAGAGGGTCCCTGTGAGACTCATCCACTGTCTCACTGAGCAAATGCTCCTCTTCAGCATGCTCATGATGCACTGTAGGGCTTGGTTTATCCTGGGGGCCGATGGAAAAGCCCGAAAATCCCGACTCTGAATCTCCATTCCCAGGTACACAATGGATTGGGAGGGAATGAGTTGAGATTTCTCTATATTGACTAATAGACCTAGGTCTCTGATTAGATCTAAAGTCCAAGAGAGGTTCTCCAGACAACGACGACTCGTGGAGGCTCTCAACAGCCAGTCGTCTAGGTAGAGGGAGGCTCTGATGTTCGATAAGTGCAGGAATTTCGCTACATTCCTCATCAGATGAGTAAAGACCATAGGAGCTGTGCTTAGGCCAAAACACAGGGCTTGGAACTGATAGACAACCTTTCCGAAAACGAATCTCAGGAAAGGTTGGGAGTCTGGATGAATGGGAACGTGAAAGTATGCATCTTTCAAGTCCAACGAGACCATCCAGTCCTCCTGTCTGACCGCTGCTAAGACCGACTTGGTCGTCTCCATTGTGAACGTCTGCTTGGTGACATACTCGTTGAGAGAGCTGACGTCCAGCACCGGTCTCCAACCTCCTGTCTTTTTGGCCACAAGAAAGAGACGGTTGTAGAAGCCCGGGGATTGATGGTCCCGGACTATAACCACTGCCTTCTTCTGCACAAGTAGCGACACCTCCTGTTGCAATGCTAGCCTCTTGTCCTCTTCTTTGTAGTTGGGAGAGAGGTTGATGGGCGATGTGGTCAGAGGCGGTTTGAGGCAGAATGGAATCCTGTAACCGTACCTCAGCCAACTGACAGACTGTGCGTCTGCACCTCTCTTCTCCCAGGCTTGCCAGAAGATCTTGAGCCTGGCTCCTACTGTTGTCTGGAGAATCTGAGAGTCAGTGCTTTCCCTTAGATGTCCTGGGTCCTTTCTTAGACTTGCCCCTGTGAGAGTCTGGACGGGAGCTTCCTCGGCTGGGGGCTCTACCACGAAAGGGCGGTATGAACCTAGTGGCCGGGGTATCAGCCACTGGAGAGCGATAAGTCTTGGGGACAGAGGTGGTAACCTTAGACTTACGAGCCGATGAGGCTACAAGATCGTGCGTGTCCTTCTGTATCAGGGCAGCCGACAAGTCCTTAACTAGCTCCTCGGGAAAGAGGAACTTTGAGAGTGGAGCAAAAAGGAGCTGTGACCGCTGGCACGGTGTAATGCTGGCTGAGAGGAAGGTACACAGTTGTTCCCTTTTCTTCAACACCCCTGATACAAATAACGACGCTAGCTCACCCGATCCATCCCTGATGGCCTTATCCATGCAGGACATAATTAACAAGGCAGAGTCTTTGTCCGCAGGAGATGTTTTCTTGCTGAGGGCTCCTAGGCACCAGTCGAGAAAGTTGAACATTTCGAAAGCTCTGAACAACCCTTTCAGAAGATGATCCAGGTCTGAGAAGGTCCAACAAACCTTCGAGCGTCTCATCGCAGTCCTCCTAGGTGAGTCCACCAGACTTGAGAAGTCAGCCTGGGCAGAGGCAGGAACTCCCAAGCCTGGTGCTTCCCCTGTGGCATACCAAACGCAACCTTTCGATGCGAGCTTCGTTGGAGGGAACATGAAGGAAGTCTTGCCCAGGTGTTGTTTAGACTGAAGCCACTCCCCTAAGGTCCTTAAGGCCCTCTTGGAGGATCTAGCTAGGACAAGCTTAGTATAGCTCGACTTAGCTTGTTGCACGCCTAGCGAAAACTCAGATGGAGGAGAGCGGGGAACAGCAGAGACGAAGTGGTCAGGGTAAAGCTCCCTGAGTAGAGCCAAGACCTTTCTAAAATCAACAGACAATGGAGAAAGCTTAGACTCCTCCACGTCTGATGAGGGATCAAGATGTGCCTCCTCATCATCCGACACTTCATCAGCAGAAGGTAGCGAAGCAAAAGGACCAGAATGCTGAACCGCAGAGTCAGAACGGGTAGGAACAACAACAGAGGTTTCCTCAACTTGAGGGAAAACCTGAGGTTCAGACTGCATAGGCTGAACAACAGTCGGAGCAGAAGGCAGGTGCAAGGGTGAAGGAGGTTGACTCCTAGCAAGAGTTGCACCCAAGGATTGCACCAGCTGAGCGGAGGACGGAGGCGGAGTAGTCCGTTCCTGTTCCTGAGAGATGAGTGGAGCATGAGAAGGTTGAGGCTGCGCAGAACAAGGTAAAGTTCTAGCAAGCTGAGGCTCCTGAGGCGCAAGTGCATGGTGTAGATGAGCTTGCCTAGATGAGGGTTGAACTCGGTGCAGCGCTGGTTGAGCAGACAGACTCACGGAGGGGAGAGGTTGTTGTACCCCAACCGAGAGTTGCACCACTGGTGGAGCAGCAAGGGGAGGAGGAGGAAGAGTGTAACTCTCCTGATCCCAAAGCAAGGGTTGCCTTAAAGAAGGCTGAGGCTGAACAACACTGTGAACAGCAAACTCCGAAAGTGGTTCAACATCGTACGCCTGGCAGATGGTGCTGCGACCAGGCGGAGCAGGTGCAGGCTGGGCGAGCACAGGCGGAGCAGGTGCAGGCTGGGCGAGCACAGGTGCAGCGAGAACAGGTGGAGGGAGTGCACGAGGTGCAACACTCTCAGCCCAACACTCACGCATCAAGTCCGAAAGCTGAACTTGCATGGACTGAAGCAGGGTCCACTTGGGGTCGGCAGAAACGATAACAGACTGAGGTAAAGTCACAGTCGGGGTCTGTATAGGCAGAACCTTACTCCTCTTGGGCGGAGTACAGTCGACCGATGACAGAGGCGAGTCGGAGCTGAGCCAATGACTGCAACCTGGCTGAGCACTCGCTGACTGAACTCTACGTTTAAGCGGTCTCGAGACCTGAGACCAACGTTTCTTCCCTGCATGAAGATCAGCGGACGAGAAGACGGGCTCAATCGTCTGCAGGTGGGAGTGACGGTCTAAGGAAGACACGCCCGCAACCACCGAGGATAATTCTGTGCGCCTAACAAGGCCTGTCGAACCCTTAAGCCCTTCGACATTGCTTCTCCCCTGGGCATGGGAGCTTGCAAGAGGTCCCGGACTGGGAGGACGACTGGCTCGCACAGAAAAATCCTCACGCACCACACTGGCACCACTAGCACTTGGCACTGCACAGACACTAGCACTCGTCACAGCACTGGCACTATTTTCACCCACTGCACTCTTGACCTTCAGTTCTTTAACCTCGGCCATCAGAGACTTATGGTCACTTACCACTGATTCTACTTTATCTCCTAAAGCCTGAATAGCACGCAAAACAGTTGACATATCAGGCGGAGGGCACACAGTAGGTTCGGGGGTAGCCACTACAGGGGTAGGAAAAGGTAGGGGATCATGAGGTGAGGAAAACATAGAAGAGTGAGAAGAACTTCTCCTAACTCTAGTTCTCTCTAACTTGGATGAATATTTTAAAAGACGTACAAATTCCAATTCCGAAAGTCCGGCGCACTCCTCACACCGATTTTCTAATAGACAGGGCCTGTCCCTACAGTCAGAACAAGCGGTGTGAGGATCTACCGAGACCTTCGGAATACGCCTATTGCAAGACCTACATCGTCTATGGGAGGGAGCTTGCGAAACGTCAGACATCTTGTTTCAAAGAGTAAGTCAAAGGGTGATCCAAAAACAAGCAAAATTTCATTAACCGTTAATCAGAGTTTATATAAAAGCTAACTAGCTAATATAAAAAGGATTCCAGTATGCGACAGCCGTTAATCTAAGAGAATACTTCACCAAATATCCATGAATAAACTCGAAGACCATGAGCGTATCCCAGAACGTCTAGCCGGAAGCACGACAGAGGAATAATTGAGGAGGTGTCAACAACAAATGATTGAGTACCTGGCCACAGGTGGCGCTGGTAAGTACACCCCCTTCTAGTATTGTGATAGCTGGCGTATCCCTCCATAGAATTCTGTCGGGCAACGGAGTTGACAGCTACATGATTATCGGGTAAGTTTAATATTGAAAATTTCACAGCTGAAAATTACATCAAGCAAAAGTTCATTCGTTACTGAAAATAACATAAAAAAAAAATTCTATAGGTACCACACAAAATATTCTGAAAAAAGGAGCTAGATATCAAATGACACAAAAGGGTTAATATACAGTACTGCAAGTCCAAGAGCCATTGACTTTCTGTCCGGTTTGAAAAAGATACATGTATAGGATGGAAATTATTCAAGGCATCATCACAAGGATGACATGTACTCTGCTACCAGATTTGTGGTCTGGAGATGACCAGAGGTAGAAGAAGCCAAGTAAAGTTTGTGGTATTCCAGCTTCCAACATTCTGAGCTAAGAGGGACTTAACATTGGACAATAAATATACCCCAATGGTATACAATGCAGTAGAGTTTGCATCCATATAGAATGACACACAGCAGGATCATAATATCTGTTCCAAGAACTGAGACTATCACCATTTGTCTTCATGGAAAAAAAGAATAGCTAGGAAAACCGGATTTTAGCAAACATGGTATCTTGGATTTGAAGGATGAGGAGATAATGTGATCCGAAGAATTTAAATCCTCCTTCCCATTATATGTGCAATCAGCTCTTATATGTAGCCTACATATCAGAAGATTAGCATTCACAACCCTTGCATGTATCATTACATGACTTTACTGTACTTCTCCACTGTGGACATACTACAGTATTTAAATTTTTTTAACAAGAAACAATATTTACACACTTTACAATGATAGTTTGTCATTTTAATCAAAATAATGACATGACAAACATCATATTAAGAGGTTTAATATATATATTTTCATTACACTGCAAAGATGATAATAATGAATCTATGAGTAAGCAAAATAAACTTAATAAAAAAAATCAGCCAAATTACTTGATATCAAACCACGTATGCTAAAATCCAAATCAAATATGAATTTATACCATCAACTCTAGATTTCTTTCAGCAAAGGAATACCCAAAATAATAAACTATTCTGTTTTATACTATAACACGTTATTGAAGAAAACAGCAAAGTACAATATAACTATAAAACACAGATCAATACCGAATAGATAGTGTATCTGACTAAATTATTCTGAAGAAAATTAAGCCAACAAGTCTAGTATCACTGTTTATATGAGATAAAATATCAACCCTTTTACCCCAAAGGACGTACTGGTACGTTTCACAAAAGCCATCCCTTTACCGCCATGGACGTACTGGTACATCCTCGCAAAAAAATGCTATAAAAAATTTTTTTTTCATATTTTTTATAATTTTTTTGAGAAAATGCAGGCATTTTCCAAAAGAATGAGACCAACCTAACCTCTCTATGACAAAAATTAAGGCTGTTAGAGCAATTTAAAAAAAATATAATGCAAAATGTGATGGGGAAAAAATAACCCCCAAGGGGTTAAGGGTTGGAAATTTCCACATAGCCTGGGGTTAAAAGGGTTAAGAAGTGTATTAAAACCTCCTATTATGAAGCAATGTACATTAAATTTATTTTGGTATTAATTTCCAAAGCCTTGTATCAATGAAATCGCAACATGAACACTCATTACATTTAACAACTTGAATATGAAGTCAGAGAAGCAAACTTTACAATGTTTCCAACAATCTATTCCCTAAAGCAGACAAAAGAACCAAATGTTTTGGCTTTAAGATATAGGTATTATAGAATAAATACTTCAAGACTGGCCCACATCATCATCTGACAAAATACATCTTCTATACAATAAGAGATTCATATATTATACAAACTACTGTAATACATCTCAATGTGACACAAGCATCTAGCTAATCACATTGCAAGAAAATTGACCCATGTTGTTGGCCTCCTGAATAGCATCTCCCATTTCCAATGATATTAAATTACATTACTCAAGGAAAAACTACAGTATATCTGATCAAAATTTGTAAAATTACCTGTTCCCTAATAGCTAAACAATATCGCAGATTTAAGCTTCTTAACGTCTGATGTAGAACGACACCCTTAACCTTATTGTCCTCTGAATGCTTTTCAAAGGTTTCACTCCAGCATTCACCTGCCAAAAGTAAAGAAAAGTTTGTAAGAACCATTTACAATATGAGATGGGGTTTATAGTGAAACAAGGAATTTTTTTCCCAGTCTTATCATATGCAATAACATAGATACCACAGTTGGAAGGAAACCTGAAAGGCCACATACGAACAGACAGTTATGGTTGATTCACACTATCGGTCCAGTTGCGCTACGCTCTCGCTCCAGTCACGGTCTGGTCAAAAATTTTTTTAATGATTTTCAATGGAAGCATTCACACTGGCGATCCAGTCCGCTCTCGCTCCAGTCTTGATAGAAAAAATCAATATGTACAATAACAGACTAATGTTCACAGTGTAAACACAAACACATTTCCTAGTATCACAGAACAATATTCCTATACAATTATGCTTGTTCCTTATACCTGTAATTATAAAATTTCAAATACACCGATCGTACCGAGAGCGAACCAAGGGTGTGAACACCCCAGTACTGTACCTAGATCGAGCCAACGGCGAACCGAGACTGCAGTGTGATCGGACCGATAGTGTGAATCAACCCTTAATTTTGAGGATGCAATTGAAAGATTTACCTGTCTAGGATTTTGTGCATACAAAAATAGGTCATGTGAAAGTAAGGAGTTTATGGCGATGCGAATTTTGTTACTTACCATTTCTATCACAGCTTCCTCCCGTTCCATTTTTGAATGTGAAAGTTATAGATACATCTCTGGGTTCAGAGTTATGGTTCTCTATATTCCAGACGAATACTCCTATAGGCAAACAAGAATCCTGCACAACAAAATATAAAATGGCATTTAACATAAAATCATACACTTTTGTCTAATGTTTTGAAAAGTACATAAAATTAGGAAAAAATATTATTTTCCAAAGCTATGAACCTCTTAATTTGGTCTATTACTTATTATTTAGTTAGGGAGGATGATACCATGTAAAGAAAATCCTAAATAATTAAGGTAAACAAACATGATAACAGGGAAGCCTCCGAGTATCAGAGGAAACATGCTACAAAACTGACATGGCTAAGAATATCCCAACCCTGTAACAACGGTAATCAATAATAGTTACAAACATAACCTAATATGTAATAAACTTAGGGCTAACGAACCACCAAGGAAGCGGCGTCGTGGTACGAGTGGCGGGTAGGAGGGAGAAGAAAAGAGATGGATGAAAGGAAGAACAAAAGATCACTTGGGAGAGATACGGCTCCCAGCTGCAACTGTTGGGTATTTAAGAGCCTGTAAGTTCATTAGATAGTGGCGTTTGAAGACCATAGGAGATTCCCAACCCGTGAACTTTATAAGGTCATCAAAGTCCATCTTCTGGGGGAAATGATCCCGGATTGGCTTGTCAAACGAAGCATAGGATCTATAGCCTAATACCACGTATGGGAATGGTACCTCCTTGTTCCCTGATAAACAAGGGGCCAGACGATCGGGTAGCAGTCGTGGCTAAAAAGGCCCTGAGAGTGGTGACCGGACATAGAAAAGTATCTTGGAGAAGAGGAATAACTTTCCAAGGGGACCACCTATTTTGGGGGTTAACGGCCGAATCATATTGGCGAATTGTCGAGTCCCTTTTGACTGATTCGAGTAAGAAATCGTTTTCCGGTTCAATGTTCGAGTCTCTACGAGCTGCCAACTTCCTGTAGTCCACAAAGTTAGGGTTTTGGACATCCTTGAGTAATCTGACACAGTGAGTTTGGAATACTCGGGTCAGTTTGAGGAACGGAATCCGGATGGGACGGAGTTTCCACTCGAGGAGGAGAGGAAACCAACTGTTCTTGGGCAGTGAGGTGGTACTAAAACCACTGCGCCCCGGAAGGAGCGCAGTCGGTGTTAAAGTTTTTAGAAGATTCACTGGGAGAGATAGGGAAATCTTCCTCTAATGATTCCAATCCCGGGGTAATGCGTCCATGGCATGAGCCCGAGGGTCCAGGATTGGGGTCACATAACAAGGAAGTTTGTGATTGATCTGAGATGTGAATAGATCTACCTGGATGCCTGGAACGAACCTGAGTATCCACCGGAGTGAAATTCTGACTCCAGGGAACTCGTCCTGGATAGTGAGCCCGTTCTCACATCCTGGCCTCCCGCTAGGTGAGGTGCTGACAGGAACCAGTTCTTTTCTGTTGCCCAGGCGAAGAAAGTGACCAGGATCTGATTCAGGTTGGGTGACTTGGATCCTCCCCTGTTTCCGTAGTGTACCTCGGCTGTGCTGTCTGACACTACTCTGATGTGGGTCGACCTCGGAGGAGTCTCTCTCTTCAGGGTCAAGAACACTGCCATGGCTTCGAGAACATTGATATGGGACTGTTTCATGGCTAGTGACCAAGAACCTGAAACATCTGATGTTCGGAGAAATCCCCCCATCCACTTAGAGACACGGCTGAATGGAATGTCACTTGTGGAGGTGGGAATTGTAGAGGAACCGCTTTGGAGAGGTTCTTCGGTTCGGACCATGGGCGTAGTCTCATTTTCCCGACAGAGGGGATCTTCGAGACCTTGTCTTCTTATAGGTGCTGTAGCTCTCTTTCCCCAAAATCGATTGATGTCTTGAGTTGGCTTTTATTAGGAGATCTGTTACTAAAGTGAATTGGGAAAGGCCGCGGATACTTTCTAGGCTCTTTGGACACCCGTTTGTGCTTGAGAAATTCTTGATCTTGGAACCTATTCCTCTTACTTTTGGAAGGGAGAGACAACGTGTGCTTCGAAAGGTCCCACTGAATGGCTAACCATTCTAAGTGGCCTGATGGTCGCAGGCGAGACTTATGGAGATTGACCCGAAATCACAGGTTGTCGAGCGATCGAAGAAATTCCTTCGTAGCTCTGTTACCTTCTATGGCCGGCCGGGCCCAAATGAGCCAACCGGCCAGATAAGCAATGATCAGTATCTCTTGGTTCCCGAGTTGTTCTAACACTGCCTCTCCCAGTTTCGTGAATATCCTGGGATCAATGTTGAGGCCGAAGGGTATGTCTTGAACACAAAGGCTTTCCTGCTTAGGTGGAAACCCAGATAAGAAGAGAAGTTTCGAGCTATAGGCGCAAGCTAATAGCGGTCGGTAAGATCGACAGAGGTGGTGACGGTCCCACGGGGAAGTAAGGTCCATACCTAAGAGATAGTCGTTTGATTGCTTTTTCTTGAGTAACCCTGTGGTGTACTCTTTCAGGACGGGAGTGTATTTCTGGGAGAAGGTCACTGGCGGAGGAGGAGGACCTTGAGGCCATTTTCATCTCAAACCGTTAGAGACTATGCTATGATCCCACAGACCGAGTCCAATGGTCACGAAAGTGGTAAAGTCTTCCCTCTACCAGGACCACCGCGTTGTGAGGGAGTGAATCTAGGTCCTTCCCTTCTCCGAGCCCCCTTTTTCCTAGGTCCGCCTTGATGTCGGGACTGTCTTCTACTCCTGTAGCTTCCTCTCTGGTGTCCATGAAAGGAGCCTGAGGGTTCGGATCTAGGGCTGCAGCAGGCAAAACATCCCAACGGAGTTGGACTGTGTACCTGGGGAATCAGTGAGGTAGACCACCTGATGATGGGGGGTCAGATACAAAATCGTCGAACCAGAGGAAGGCTGTGATGACGAGTGGGAAACCGACTATCAATTCCTGTCTGATAGAGGTCTCAGACAGAACGTACTTCCCACAACTGACCCGATCAGACCAACAAACGTGTAGGTCGAACTGGAAGGGCAGAGCCTGGAATTATCGTACCCCCCAGGCTGACAACATCCTGGTCCAGACAGATCGGGCCTGCCCTTTAGGAAATAATACCGTTACCTTCGGTACCTTGTCTAAGCTAACCAAGGCAATCTCTTTCAATCGAACGAATCCGTTGAATGGGAATTCTAGTACCTGGGAGTAAAATCTAGGTCCCCCAGAGGGAGGACGTCTATGCCCTCCAGATTTATGGTACCACCTATATCCGAGTTCCTGAACGGCACTGACTCACCACCCTACCTTAGAGCTCATCATAGCCCCTTGGATTTCCTTAGAATGTGTTGCTTTTAGCCGTCACAGTCTATGCAGGGTAACATGAACATTAGGATCCTTTTAATGGTCCTAGGTCGGTGACGTAGGTAATTGCAAAGCTGAAGGCTCAAAACTCATCCCCACATACCTGCCCGTCCATGGGGTCGTTGTCCAACCTTAGAGAGGACACTCCGAGGAGATAGGGACCTCTAGATGGAGCATTCCTTCCCAACTTCGATACCCAAGGGTGGAGAGCCTCTCTTTGCAGGCCAGAGAGAATCATCATCATCCTGATGGGAACCATGCAAGCGAACCTTCTGTAACACAAAGGGGACATGAGTCTGGATGTTCCTTGAACTTTGGTTAGCGATCCTATTCACAGGCTGGGATCAGCTGTATACTCTTAAAAAGCCATTTTAAAGACAAGTTATTTAATGTATTATCTTCTGGGGTATAGTGCGACACTTGTATTCATGAAATGTGACACTGTTGGCGCATTCGCCACTGGGTGGAAATTTATTTCTATATGAACACTATGTTGTATGGATATTTATCCATATCTAGACATAGTTAGAATTGACTATGCATAAATATAGGCATAATTAATGTATTTCTATTTGAACACTATGTTGCATGGATATTTAGCCATATTTAGACAGTTAGGATTGAATATGCATAAATATAGGCATAATTAATTTAATTCTATTTGAACACGATGTTGTATGGATATTTATCCATATTTATACATAGTTAGAATTAAATACATGCATAAATATAGGCATAATTAATTTAATTCTATTTGAACACGATGTTGTATGGATATTTATCCATATTTATACATAGTTAGAATTAAATACATGCATAAATATAGGCATAATTAATTTAATTCTATTTGAACACGATGTTGTATGGATATTTATCCATATTTATACATAGTCAGAATTAAATACATGCATAAATATAGGCATAATTAATTTAATTCTATTTGAACACGATGTTGTATGGATATTTAACCATATTTATACATAGTTAGAATTAAATACATGCATAAATATAGGCATAGTTACGTTCATAAATAATAATTATTTTTTTTTTTTTTTTTTTTTTTTTTTTTTTTTTTTTTTTTTTTTTTTTTTTTACAGGTAAAACAAAAGATTGGCCACCCGTGGTCTGAGTGATCTCCGACTGTACCGGATCTCCGGTAACCATCCCCGGTACAAACAAAGGTCCGTCATAGTGACAACGTGAACCAGAGGCAATCTAATATTAACCTCAATGCTGATCGCCTGTACGATATCCGGTTAAGCCGGAGATTCGATGAAAAAGAAACCGTAATAATGAAACTGTGAAATCCTCATCGGTATCACATTGTTAACTCCGGTTCTGGACGTCTGCTTGATCTCTGTTTGTATGGGAGATCCGGTAGCAAAGGCTAGTCCCCGTGAGATCGTGACCGTCACCGGTACGATAACATTAACCTCAATGAATGTTTGAGTTATCTCCAGCGTAGCCGGAGATTCGATGAAAAAAGGGGCCGGAAAGGTGTAATTGAGATCAAACATGACAAAGGTTCGTGTGCAAAAAGGTCTCAGCCGGAGTTTGAGTGCCGGATTTCACCGTTGCACTCCAAATATCTGACTAGTTCTCACCCAATGAGTATCCATTATAGCGGCGTATAACTCAAGGCGGAGCTAAACATAACTCAAGGCGGAGCTAAACATAACTCAAGGCGGAGCTAAGGGTGTCGGTATAAATCGAACCCAATTAATGACTCATACACCAACGTTCCTACTAATAGTGTTAGCTATATTAACAGTAACCACATCAATAAAACGTGTATAACATTAAACGTACTATCATCAACTCTGATAATAAGAGGAGGCCTGAATAACTCGTGAACGTATAAAAACGGAGAACGGGAAAATCACCTCTCTTACTCGAGCTAATAAACGAGCACCGTATGTTCTCACTCTCAAGGTTACATAATAAAAGCTAACATCACACAATAATATAAGGAAAGTAAAATAAAACTGATTGTTTTTATTTTATTTTTATTTTTCCTTTTTCTTTTTAATTTTTAGTCATTGTAATAACCAAAAACGAAGAATAACGACAACTTAACCAATAAATAAGGATATAGTCTAAATCGAGCCTTCCTGGGGCGAGTACAAACTAACAGACTAAATCGCAAACGTTTAAATCGCTATTCAGCCAAAACCATTGTTGGCACTATAATATCCAAATGTTTGTATATTTGTAATTTACCTAATGTCTGATAATGACATAAGGATAAATACTTAAAGCAATCTGCCGACCTGCGAGGGTCGGGGAAGCAGTGACATGCCCTTAAAATAAATATAAACACCAGCCTTAGCTAAAGGCAAGGCAAATATAAGTGTTAAGTGTATGGGCGACCTCCGGTGAAGCCGGAGCGTAATGAGATGTCCTGAATAATGCCGTCTTAGCCAAAGGCAAGGCAAATATAAGTGTGAAGTGTATGGGCGACCTCCGGTGACGCCGGAGGATAATGAGATACTCTGAATAATTCAATTGTGGCTAATAATTCAATTGTGAAGATATAAAAGCCAAGCCGCAGCTAAGGGTTAAGGCTTAGATCATAGCAAAGCGTATTTACAAACTCCGGTGAGGCCGGAGGGAGAAGAAAGGTCCTGAATAATTATTGTGAATAAAAACACAATTGTAATAACAATGGCTATTGTGGATATGGCCGTGGCCTGAGACCGCAGTAAGGGCCACCGGAGGGTCGTATCTAAACAATATGAAGCCCGTCCCATGTAGTAAACAATATATAAATATAACAATAGAACGAAAGTCATTGAGAATCCCTCAAGCCGGAGTAGAACTCAAGGCGGAGTGGAAAACGTTCATAAACTACTCCCGAGCCGTAACGGGGAGAGGACGAACACGGACCAAAATAACGCTAACAATTGAAAAGTCACGAAAAAATAAATAACTCGTAAGTTATCATCCACCCCGAGGGGGAGAGGTGAGGGAGGGAGAACCCGTTGAACGCACAAAACGGAAAACGGGAAATCCGCTCAACCACCAGAGCAAAGAAAGAAAACGAGATAAAGGGGAAACTCGTGACTGCGAACAGAAAACGGGGACCCCAATCTCTCGCTCTCTTGGACACAAAAACAGGACTAAAAATCACAAAACACTATTATAAACGTATAAAATAAAAATGTACATCCATATAATACTACGATCGAAGAATAGCATCCGTTAAAACTTAAAATAAATAGCACAGTTCCTTTAACCGAGTCGAGTGACGAACGCCTCGGGCGGTTACTAAACAAAAACAAAGCTAAATCGCTATCTCGATCGTAGGCTGGACTTACTTGCAAAAAGTACCATGAGCATAAAATAAAAATAAAAATAATAACGGTTCTAAAGGCATAAGGCCAGGGACTTAACCAAGAACCTAAGTGACAGAGTACTAAACGGGCAGATAAAGATGAATTCCCAAACAAGTGAACAAACAATGGCCGCCATGAACGGCCAGACGGGAATAATAAAACAGACTATACTGGATATAAAACACAAGCCCGGTACAATAAAATACTGTCAAAACAAACTATGGTACTTAACATTGGAATGTGTGAAGATGGAGCTTCGGACATGACAAAATAAATCCACGATAGATAAAAAAGACCGAGAGCACAACGAAAACATTCAACACTTTGAATTCCAAAAAGAAGGAAGTTGTTCAGATGGCGCTCGCGTCGTGGCGTGGGTGGTGTGGCGCTGGTGGTTGGCAAGGGCCTTTGTATCGGCCCATCCCTTTGACGAAGGAATTAACTAAATGGAAGACAACCTGTGAATAGTGGATTTCACGCGCCTTTGCTTTATACACGACACCCTAAAGGTGCTCGCGCGAGGGTTGTAACCTCAGCATTCCATGCTTTTATCTTTCTCTGGTATAATTGGAAGGTTTTATCAGAAAAGGTATATAAGAAGGACTCTTTTCACCGGGCGCCACAGGTCTCTCCCCAGAAATAGATTTTTCCTTCGTCAAAATCCCTTTTTTGATCAACAGTTATTACAAAATACGCAACTTTATAATTAAATGTTCGAAGTTGGTAATGCAGTGTTCTATAATCAATATTAAAGTGTATTGAATACAAAATAACTCAATTTAGAAATTTCAAACAATTCTAGGACATCATATATCCTCTTTAGTGTGGGAAATAGTAAGATGATTATACCAAGTCACATACAAAGCAACTACGTGTCAAAATAAGTAACAGACATAAGCACATAGCTAAAACAGTCAAACAATGTTAGTAAATTTACAGTCATCAAAGATAGAATACTTAGAATAAAATAAAGAATTATGTACAGTAGTTGAACTTGTAAACAGTAAGTTAACCCTTTTACCCCCAAAAGGACGTACTGGTACGTTTCACAAAACTCATCCCTTTACCCCCATGGACGTACCGGTACGTCCTAGCAAAAAACTGCTATTTAAATTTTTTTTGGCATATTTTTGATAATTTTTTGAGAAACTTCAGGCATTTTCCAAGAGAATGAGACCAACCTGACCTCTCTATGATGAAAATTAAGGCTGTTAGAGCAATTTAAAAAAAAATATACTGCAAAATGTGCTTGAAAAAAAATAACCCCTGGGGGTTAAGGGTTGGAAATTTCCAAATAGCCTGGGGGTAAAAGGGTTAATGACCAGGAATCCTAAGGATACAGTTCCACTTGAAATGCCCTGCTGACTAAATCTCAAGGATAATTCAGCTACCATTCTTGAAAAATAACAAACGTAAATAACGTTTTAATCCCTTGACCTGATTAGAGGTGAAATGTTTGAAATCTCATTCTATTTTGGGACTAACGAGAATATTACACTGATGATAGTTTCTTATTTCAAATTTATTTATATCTAATTACTTTCAATAAACTTTAAAGCAAATTTTATCTTTTACTTCACGAACAAATGGATGGCATATATTCATCCCATCCATATACCAAGGCACTTCCCCCAATTTTGGGGGGTAGCCGACATCAACAAGAAACAAAACAAAAGAGGGGACCTCCACTCTCTACGTTCCTCCAGCCTAACCAGGGACTCAGCCGAGTTCAGCTGGTAATGCTAGTGTGCCACAGCCCAACCTACTCCATCTCTTTGTTGCTGTCTCACAGGATTTTTTATACAGGAGAGGGGGTTCCCAGCCCCCTCGTCCCGTCCCTTTTAGTCGCCTCTTACGACACACAGGGATAACGTTGGCGCTATTCTAATTGTTTTATGCCCCCGCGGCCACAGGGGGCATATATTCATACAATGTATAAATAATTACCTAGTAGAAGGTTATCATTTCAGTCTTTAAAATGACACCCAAAACTATGGTAATCCTCAAAATATTCAAGTATGCTCAGTAAATAATGTTTGAATATATGAATCAAAACTTATTTTCTAAATTATCACTTTATGCAGCAGATAATTATAAACCACTGGTAATTCAATTTCAAAGTTTATATTGTGTCCTGTTAATAATTTTACACGCTTTTGGCTATTACAATTTTACAATTTTTTTTTTTTTTTTTTTTTTTTTAATACCCACTTGAATCACAAATGCTGTACAGTAATTCACATTTATTTAGATTCTATATTCGTATTAACTAAATGTAGACTTGTATAGGATAGAACTTCAAAAGTTCACATCTTACAGTGAATGTTTTCATGTTAAACATGCTGATACGTCTTTTATAATTTATACAGTGGTACCTTTACATACGAAATTAATCCGTTCCACAACCGACTTCGGATATAGAAAATGTTCGGATGTAGAAACAAATTTTCCTATAAGAATACATTGAAATAGGATTAATCCGTGGTTGAGCCCAAAAACCTATGATAACTCCTTAATAAATTACTACACATAATTACACATCACAATATGCACTCTAAATTAGATAATAGACATGTAAAAAAGAATAACTATCAAGAAATAATAAATAAGAAACAAGTTTTTTGCGTCACTCTACCTTAAAAAGTCCAGCGCAGGTGTTGGTCTTGCTACGCAGAGAGGAGACGGACGGGCGGCGAGGAGGTAGAGAGGTTGACTATGATAAACGTACACTACCGTAACTTATTCTAACTTACACTAAGTGAACTTTAACCTAACTTAGCTTATTTATTTTTTTTACTTTTATATTTTATATTTTTTTTTTTTACATTTTCATTTTTTCTTTTTGATGATTAATTTTAATCACTTTCACTCTACACTTAAAATTGATTGAATTTTTTTCTCTTCAATCTTTGCCGTTTTCTTTGTTTCACTTTCTTTCGCTTCACTCTTTGCCGTTTTCTTTGAACCACTTCCTTCCTCTTCATCACGAGTTCGCTTCGTAATTTTTTTAAAGAAGCTATCGATAGAAAGTTGCTTGGTACAGCTTTTCAAAATGTTTCGAAAATAAGTTAGGGAAACATCATCAAACTGCGCAACTACAGTACACGACAAACCTGCAATTTCTTTGGATGGTATTTGTCGATGAAGTTGACCACGTCTTGATATTTTCCTAACACCTCTTTTATTTGCGCCGAACCTAACACATGTTTGACCTCCTCGATCCCTTCCTTGTCATCACTCATGTGCTCAGACATAGCATGGAGTTCCTTGAGCTCCTCTGTAGTAAGTTCGTCATGATGTTCTTTTGCAAGTTCACTCACACTCAAAACGTGATTTATGTTTTTAGAGTCTCTCTCTCTCTCTCTCTCTCTCTCTCTTTCTTTGACTCTTAATCTCCATCAAACGTTCAGTAGTAACATATTCTCTCTCTCTCTCTCTCTCTCTCTCTCTCTCTCTCTCTCTCTCTCTCTCTCTCTCTCTCTCTCTCTCTCTCTCTCTCTCTCTCTCTCTTTATGCTTTTCAATAATTCCTTCCTTTACTTCTAAAGAAACCATTTCCTTATTCCTTTTCTCACCACTACCACTCGCGAAACTAAGCCTTTTAGGACCCATGATTTACGTAAAATATCGTAAAAGGATGAACGTAAAAAATCACGATTAACATATACATACATATACCAAAGGCACTTCCCCCAATTTTGGGGGGTAGCCGACATCAACAAGAAACAAAACAAAAAAGTGGACCTCTACTCTCTACGTTCCTCCAGCCTAACCAGGGCCTCAGCCAAGTTCAGCTGGTACTGCTAGGGTGCCACAGCCCAACCTCCCACATTTCCACCACAGATGAAGCTTCATACTGCTGAGTCCCCTACTGCTGCTACCTCCGCGGTCATCTAAGGCACCGGAGGAAGCAGCAGGGCCTACCGGAACTGCGTTACAATCGCTCGCCATTCATTCCTATTTCTAGCACGCTCTCTTGCCTCTCTCACATCTATCCTCCTATCACCCAGAGCTTTCTTCACACCATCCATCCACCCAAACCTTGGCCTTCCTCTTGTACTTCTCCCATCAACTCTTGCATTCATCACCTTTAGCAGACAGCCATTTTCCATTCTCTCAACATGGCCAAACCACCTCAACACATTCATATCCACTCTAGCCGCTAACTCATTTCTTACACCCGTTCTCTCCCTCACCAATTCGTTCCTAACCCTATCTACTCGAGATACACCAGCCATACTCCTTAGACACTTCATCTCAAACACATTCAATTTTTGTCTCTCCATCACTTTCATTCCCCACAACTCCGATCCATACATCACAGTTGGTACAATCACTTTCTCATATAGAACTCTCTTTACATTCATGCCCAACCCTCTATTTTTTACTACTCCCTTAACTGCCCCCAACACTTTGCAACCTTCATTGACTCTCTGACGTACATCTGCTTCCACTCCACCACTTGCTGCAACAACAGACCCCAAGTACTTAAACTGATCCACCTCCTCAAGTAACTCTCCATTCAACATGATATTCAACCTTGCACCACCTTCCCTTCTCGTACATCTCATAACCTTACTCTTACCCACATTAACTCTCAACTTCCTTCTCTCACACACCCTTCCAAATTCTGTCACTAGTCGGTCAAGCTTCTCCTCTGTGTCTGCTACCAGTACAGTATCATCCGCAAACAACAACTGATTTACCTCCCATTCATGATCATTCTCGCCTACCAGTTTTAATCCTCGTCCAAGCACTCGAGCATTCACCTCTCTCACCACTCCATCAACATAAAAGTTAAACAACCACGGCGACATCACACATCCCTGTCTCAGCCCCACTCTCACCGGAAACCAATCGCTCACTTCATTTCCTATTCTAACACATGCTTTAATCACGATTAATACACAGTTAATAGCAGAACGCACAGGGCACAACCACACGAAGCCGACGAGAACAGAGGAATGTCCTAAGCCACGCTAATTGAGGGTCCCTCAAGGTAGAAATGCTGCCTTCTATCGGCGTAAATAAAAAATACATCCGGCGCTATGAGTACCATCTACGTGCACGGGTATTGTTTACTTCGGGTGTAGAGTAGGAACGTGTATGAATTGTACTTCGCGTGTCGCAAAATTCGGATACAACCGGTACGACGAAAATTGCTTACTTCGTGTGTCGAAATAAAATTCAGGTGTAGAGTAAAAAATTTGCTCGAATTTTACTTCGGTTGTTGGAAAATTCGGATGTAGATACGTTCGTGTGTAGAGGTTCCACTGTACAGTATATGATAGATCTATTTTAATATTGTTACTCTTCTTAAAATATTTCACATTAATTGTTCCTTAATTTTTCTTTTAGTTTATTTACTTCCTTTCCTGACTAGTCTATTTTACCCTGTTGGACCCCTTGGGCTTATAGCATCCTGCTTTTCCAACTAAGGTTGTAGCTTAGCTACTAATAGTAATAATAATGTTAGATCATGATTTTAAGGTAATATAAACTATGTTAACAAAAGTTACTAGGTCCCATCCACACTTTCACCATGGAACTATTATGCAAATACAGGAGAGATTACTATTAGTGAAGTTACAGGAGGGATTACTGTATATAAACATCCCTAAAAACAACCTAGAACTCTTAAATTCTAGCGAACTTGACACTTACTTTATAATTGTGTGGGATAACAGGTGAAATCTGACGACAAATGAGACGAATACTTTGTTCCTTAATGTTATATACAGTCCAAGATCGTGGATATAAGCCACAATAAAGACCATCAGCACCACTAAATCCCCAATCCCAAGCACCTAAGTATTTCTTTGGCTTACTGGAAAATAAACAATGGATTTATTAATAGTCTTGTAATTTCCAAGAATGAAATGTTTGTTTGAATGTAAAACCAATTACAGCAGGTACTGAAACCTTATAGAAACATATCAAATTCTGCTGTAGACTTTTCAAATTCCTTAAAAATATATCAAATATTAAAGATTAATGTATATTTGATATAAATATAAAAAGTACTTATAGCAATCCTATTTATTTCATAAAATTCAAAATGAAGGATGAATTGCAAGCAATCTCAATACAAACCTTCGACCTTCAATATGATTATGACTTAAGCGAAGATGAAACAGCCATTAAACTTTTAAAGAGGTAAACAGAGCTGTCGGGTGGCGGGTAGTGCTACCTTCACTTTGACCTTACCATAGCTCTTGGGTAGGCAGAGTAACTTGAAGGTCTCAAGTTTGTATAGTAAGGCCCTTAAGTACCATGGCAACAAGTAAACTGCCACTGATTGTTTTGCGACAGACTTCAGAGAGTTGGAAGCAGCTTCAATAGATAGATTACAAATAGATACAAATCTCCCCTTAGCAGGGAGAAAGTCTATAAAACCAATCTGGCTGGTTTTACTAACTAGGGAAATGTCAATGCATTTTGGTCTTGGAGAAGAGCAAATGGGATAACTCTAGTTAGTCTCCAACCAACCTGAGTATGAAGATGTTACAGGTGTTAGACTATGTTCCTACAAGGAGACTGGTAGGTGGTCGTTGAAGAAAATATATCTGTATGGATATTATCTCTGAATGTATGTTCATCATGAGAAATGAGATGCATACATTCCATCCATCCTCCCCCTCATCTAGGAAGATGGGAAACCTACTTTGATTTAGAACTCATCTGTGGAAAGTAAAGTTACTCAGTCGTAAAGCTCGCCTGCATCAAGCGTCTCCTCCAGCACATAACAGAGCAACTGTTTCACTCCAAAGGAGAAAGGGAAGAGGAGAACGGCCAAGCATTCCACCTCTCCTTCTAGATTCATGTCGCTACCTCTATCTTAGACAAGATGCTACGTTCAAAACATGACCTGCTGAATACCTATCTCATGACCAAGGATAAGGTTATCCAGGAACTTGTGGATACATTCCCACAGGTTGTGAGGTCAGAGAAGGTTTTCTGTCTTGTCAAACTCCTACCCTCAGGACTAGTGCCACTGACAGGTTCTTCCTGAAGGTTAAGGTGGATTTGATATCCTTGACCTCATGCGTGCGAACCAGGACAGTATCATTAGAATCTCATTGGATCAGCACGGCTAGAAATGCATTTGTCAGAAGTAGTGTTCTTATCATTTTGGCATGGGAAAGTCTTTGGGTCTCCATACAGGGATCTGATCTCTATGGAGCATTGCCAGATTCTCATCGTCGATGTCAGCCACACAGATTGGGAAAGAACAACCAACATACCACCCTACAGGAAGAAGTACAGTACTGTTTGTTGGATAAATAACATAAATATAGTTAACAGGAACCACTGCATATCCTTGTTTCCTCCATAAAATCCTTTGAACAAGATTGCAAAACCAATTATTCAAAATGAAAGAAAAAAACAAAAGATTAAAAGCAGCCAGATGTGGAGGCCAAGAACTACGTCAGTAATTTTCGGTGACCAAAGTCAAAGTGAAGGTTGCGCTACTTATTGGGTGGGCGGAGCTTAGCCGCCACCTGACAGTCAGCAGTGTTTACATCATTAAATTGCTTAACGGATACTCCAGCACCACTGAAGTCATACCCTTTATTAAGAGTCAGAACAAATTTGTAGGAACAAATGAATTTTCACCCTACCTGTGAGTTGATAAAACTTTTTGATACAGGGTATTGCCTTTAGGATCTCTTATGGTAACAATGAATTGATTTGCCATGACAGTGTGGTATTCATATATTCCAGGGACGATTTGATACCGACAAAATTCTCCTCGAAATCCACGGCCAATAGTACCCGAGCCAATGCCTCCAAGTGGAACACCTGAAATCAAACTTCATGCTATGATTCATCACCACATTACATACATAACTTGAATTAGCAGTACAGTATCCACATTAATCACATTAATGTTTATTTCATTGTTACATAAATATTAACTAATACCTACACTTGAAGAGCATAAAAAGCATGACTAGCAGAATGCTGAAATTCTGTAAGAATACAGAATTCTCATGTTTCACATAAAGACAAGTTTTCTTACCATACATTTGCTTGCCATGCATCATGGTTATGCAGTCTATCCAAGGCTTCCTTCCTTGAGCTTTTGTGTACAAATACCATACTAAATATCTGGAAAATATAATTCCCTTAAAACTTGGACAAAAGGTATATACAGTAAATATATATTGAATCATAAATAGCAATAATTGCTAATAGACTTTGATGGATTGATTGTAATTATTGTAAAATGTTTTTAATTCTTATATGAATATTTATAAATATACAGATGAAGTAGCAATACCAATCTTGTTACATGAATAACAATATTGTACAATATAAAATTTTCACAAGCGAGATTAGAACTATTTTCTGTTATGTGTTTTAAAAGTACTGTACTTTACAAGAAATTTTAAAAATTTATCAAAACATAATGAATTATCAGTAGAAAGAAGCATACATGCAATGACTTTAAAATTATTTTTTTTTTCTTAGACCCTTACTACATATAGGCCTACTCATAATAAGCCCATATTAGTTCTTTGAAAACTCCCACAAAATTTAGTCTTGTCCAACACCCAAAAAGATTGGCCGCAGCTCTGCAAATGTGCGTACTGATCAATTTAACGGTAAATGTTTGGCAAAAATTTAAATGTATTATAAATGTTTTTCAGATATGTATATACAATATTATATATATATATATATATATATATATATATATATATATATATATATATATATATATATATATATATATATATATATATATATATATATATATATGGAATTTTTTAATTTGGGGAAATCTTCCAGTAGTAGAGCCCCACTAGGTTTTATTTTAGTTTAAGACATGATTGTATTCAAAATTTTAGGATATAAATATTTTATGTTTCCACACCAATTAGATGAATGTAATATTAAAAAACTAGAATGTTAATATACAGGGAAACAAGGGCACAGCAAAGCCCCCATGAAAAAAGTTAAGTACTATAGGTTGATCCAGGTTACTTTGAACCCCATTATTTTAAAATAATCTGATTTTTAAAATAAAAAATTGCATTCCCGACGAGGTACCTGAACAGTAATTTATCTTAAAAATTAACTTGTTGCATTTTATTGGATCTATGTCCTGGTGAGTCAATCATACACAAACAGCCAGGGTGGTGGCGAGTCATCTGTAACTATGGAAAATATGATAATTCAAACTAAATAAATATAAGGGAATTGATCTATTCTGTTATTATTATTATTACTTGCTAAGTTACAACCCTAGTTGGAAAAGCAGGATGTTATAAGCCCAGGGGCCCCAACAGGGAAAATAGTCCAGTGAGGAAAGGAAACAAAGAAAAATTAAGTAGAATAGTGTGCCCGAGTATAGACTCAAGCAAGAATCTAACCCAAGCTAGTGGAAGACCATGATACAGATGCTATTCTACTTTAATTTTAAAGACTTTAAATGCCTAAGAAGTAATTCTTGCAAGTAAGAAATAGCAAAAGTCCGGGGTGTATATATGATAGCGGCCACCTATATGTTTTTTACGGACGACTAAGAATACGGCTGTGTAAAGTAAGTATGTAAGGACACGGCTTGTAGGTTAGGTTTGGGGGGGGGGGGCAGTTTAGGTTAGACGGTGTTCTGTTGTGAAGAACTGCCCGCTGGTATACAAAGTCTCCAAAAATCCTACAGTAAAGGTTATTAAAGTCATACATTTCAATGCCATGATATCAAGTCACCCGTATATTTAATTACTTAAAAGATTAGACAGTTGGGAGCCTTTGTATATCAGCGGCCAGTTCCTCCCGGATGCATAAAAAATGGACACCAACTAGCCTAACCTACAAGCCGTGACTTTACCTACTTACCTAACGTTGGGGGGGAGGGCTGCGACCCCAGTTTTACCGTATCCTTAACCTGGGGGGGGGCTGCGACCCCAGTTTTACCGTATCCTTAACCTGGGGGGGGGCTGCGACCCCAGTTTTACCGTATCCTTAACCTGGGGGGGGGGGCTGCGACCCCAGTTTTACCGTATCCTTAACCTGGGGGGGGGCTGCGACCCCAGTTTTACCGTATCCTTAACCTGGGGGGGGGCTGCGACCCCAGTTTTACCGTATCCTTAACCTGGGGGGGGGGGCTGCGACCCCAGTTTTACCGTATCCTTAACCTGGGGGGGGGCTGCGACCCCAGTTTTACCGTATCCTTAACCTGGGGGGGGGGGCTGCGACCCCAGTTTTACCGTATCCTTAACCTGGGGGGGGGGCTGCGACCCCAGTTTTACCGTATCCTTAACCTGGGGGGGGGCTGCGACCCCAGTTTTACCGTATCCTTAACCTGGGGGGGGGGGGCTGCGACCCCAGTTTTACCGTATCCTTAACCTGGGGGGGGGCTGCGACCCCAGTTTTACCGTATCCTTAACCTGGGGGGGGGGGGGGCTGCGACCCCAGTTTTACCGTATCCTTAACCTGCCGTCACCATACATACAAGTGGCCGCTATCATACATACATCCCCACAGTTACAAGTAAAACTTAAAAATATACATAAAGTAATCAAATTTCTTTACCGCATAAACAAGGGCATTAAATGAGGAAGTTGTCCTATTCGGGGTCTGATTCGCTGGTCCCTCTTCTCGGGGAATTTATGATCGAGAGTGACTTTCCATCCATGGCGGGGGAATCGAGAGGCATTGGCACTGCCCAGATCGTCTTCCCGAGACTCAAAGTCATTAATTGTGTCGGTGTTCGAAGCCATTGTTCATGAACAAAGGTATTTTCATCTAATGGTAAACATTTGGCCGAGCCACATTCACGTACGTGACAGCTCGGAAGAAGTGTGATTGTAGTAGTAGTGAAATGTGAGCACCTCTGGAAAGCTGTAGGCAGGAGGATGGGTTGAATTATTATTATTATTATTATTATTATTATTATTATTATTATTATTATTATTATTATTATTATTATTATTATTATTATTATTACTTTGTAAGCTACAACCATAGTTGAAAAGCAGGATGCTACAGGCCCAAGAGCTCCAACAGGGAAAATAACCCAGTGAAGGAAGGAAATAAATAAAGTATTTTAAGAACTAAACTATGAAAACTTAACAAAAGGAAGGGAAATAAGACAGAAAAGTGTGCCAGAGTGTACCCTCAAGCACGAGAACTCTAATCCAAGATATGAAGACCATATTGCAGAGGCTATGCCACTACCTAAGATTAGAGAACAATAGTTTGAATTTGAAGTGCTCTTCTCCTAGAAGAGCTGCTTACCATAGCTAAAGAGTATCTTCTACCTTTACCAAAAGGAAAGTAGATACTGAACAATTACAGCGCATTAGTTAACCCCTTGAGCAAAGAAGAATTCCTTGATTGTGTTTCCCCATATTCTTTCTCAGCATAGATAATTGGGATTATATTAGTTTCACACATAATTCGTATTTCTTTTTAAAACTATATCTCCACATTTAACGAATGTCCAAACTTACATATCCCACGTTATCTTGATTCAACATTCTATTCCATTTTTTATACTTCCTTGTAACGTGTGTTCTTTACTTCTTTGGTTTATCTAATCTATGATTTATTTCCTATACAAATACCAAGATATATTCATAAGCTTCAAAAGTGAGATAAGATTTAATATGAGATACTCTAGACGTTTTTAATTTTGAAAGTCAAATATCACAGAGAATACTTAGTACTGTATTGGTAAGTTGGGCCAGGGCACCAGCCACCCGTTGAGATACTACCGCTAGAAAGTTATGGGATCCTTTTGACTAGCCAGACTACTACATTGGATCCTTCTCTCTGGTTACAGTTCACACTCCCTTTGGCTCCACATACAATGAATAGCCTGGCCTATTCTTTACAGATTCTCCTCTGTCCTCATACACCAAACAACACAGATTACCAAATAATTCTTCTTTACCCAAGGGGTTAGCTACTGCAATGTAATTTAATGACTACTTTCCTCTTGGTTAGGGTAGAAGAGACTCTTCAGCTATGGTAAGCAGCTCTTCTAGGAGAAGGACACTCCAAAATCAAACCATTGTTCTCTAGTCTTATGGTATTGCCATAGCCTCTGTACCATGGCCTTCCACTATCTTGGATTAGAGTTCTCTTGCTTGAAGGTACACTCAGGCACACTATTCTATCTTATTTCTCTTCCTCTTTTTTATGTTTTTATAGTTTATAAGTGAAAGATGCATTTTAATGGTATTACTGATATTTAAATAGTTTATTTTAATTGTTCATTACCTCTCTTGTAGTCTATTTATTTCCATATTTCCTTTCCTCACTGGGCTATTTTTCTGTTGAAGCCTTTGAGCTTATTACATCCTGCTTTTCCAAATAGAGTTGTAGCTTAGCTAGTAGTAGTAGTAGTAGTAGTAGTAGTAGTAGTAGTAGTAGTAGTAGTAATAATAATAATAATAATAAAACAATTTTTTTATGGACTTTTGAAGCTTTTGGATAACTCCTATGTCCTTTGATTTTTTTATATATAAATAAATCACTATGATGAAGCGAGCGACTGCGTAGAAAAATATAAAGAACTCTCATCTTCAGAAATAGGTATCAGGAATATGTTTGCTCATAGACTTAGGCCTATCACAAGTTCTCAATTATTTTTTTTTCCTCCATAAGCAGGTTTTCAATTTTCACTATAGACTAGTGTTCTTAAGGCCACGAACTAAACTATCCTCTTGTGTAAATGATAATTATGCTGGTGAAATCAAAATAATGGTAAGGATACAGAAATACAATTCCTAAATAGATTTGAAGATTTTACAAAGATAGCGGAAGACCACAAAATTACAATTCAGCTTACCGGTTTTAATATTCATTACACGTTTAACGGTTTAAAGGCCGCTCATGAATGGCAGAGGCAAGAGAGTAGTCTTACCCTATCAAACAGGACAATTCCTTAGAGACTGACCATATATACATATGATCAGGGCCCAAGCTAGGACCAAGGAGGGCCAGGCAATGACTGCTGATGACTCAGCAGTATAGACCTATAGGTCCCCCAAACCTCCCATCCTTAGTTCACAAGGATGGTGAGGTTGCAGCGACCAAAATAACTAATGAGGTTGAGCGGGATTCGAACCCCAGTCAGGCGTTCACCAGTCAGGGACGTTACCACATCGGCCACGTAGGTGCTTAGAGCCAGCAGTGCCCTTCAAGCGGTGAAGTGCAGGCATTCCTTCAAGATCTGGTTGAACCTACACAGTACCCTATACTTACTAAGTTACTTTACTTTTAAGGACTGCTTTTCTGGTCCTATACTGCAGTGGAACCTCACTCTCTATAGGACCTTCACAGTCATCATCATCATCAGCCGTTACTAGTCCACAGCAGAACAAAGGCCTCAGACAAGCCCTTCCACTTAAGTCTGTTTATGGTTTTTTGTGCCAGTCCACATCCGCAAACTTTCTTAGTTTTTCAATCCATCGTCTTCTTTTAAAATTTCTAGGGACCCATCCTGTTATTCTTAATGTCCATCTATTGTCTGCCATGCTCATTATGTATCCTACCCATGTCCATTTCTTTTTCTTACATGTTAGAATATCACTGTCATTTCATCATGATCATTCCAAGGCATTCAGCATTTCACGCAGCATATTGCTTGTTTATTGTCAAATCCACATTATTGAAACGCTTAAAAAACAAGAAATTCGGCAGTTTCCTCTTGAAAGCCATAATGACTCCAATCTTTCAGATGTCTATTTTGTTGTATAGTCTTGGGGCTGCATATTTGAAAGCTCTAGAACCTACAGTAGACATGTATCTTTGTTCCAATAACGTGAAACCATCTATAACAATTCTCGTGTCAATACTATTCGTTACTTTACTTTATTTACTTTAAGGGCTGTCTTTCTGGTCCTATACTGCAGGGGGAACCCTACTCTCTACACAACCTTTCATAATTCATTATATAGTATGCATTCTAAGGCTGCTCAATATGTATTGATTCTCTTAGATATCTTGGACGTCCGGTTCTGACAATTTGATGGGTTATTGTACATATTTTAAATTCAATTTTTGCTTTAATAGGCATCCAATGTAAATAAGTTTGTATAGGAGCGATCCTTTCTCGGGGTGGGACACCTTTTATCAGTCTAGTTGCTCCTCTGTTTATTGTTTTATGATTGCTCAAGTTGCACTTTTAGTAGATTGAGGTAAATGGAGTTGCAGTATAGTCAATCCTGGTAATAATTTATCACAAGTTTCTTTACATGATGCTCATTCAGGTACTTTTTTATAAAAGCAATATTTCTAGGATGATAACCAGCAGTTTTTACTACATTATTTATTTGGGCATTGAGAGAGAAGTTGCAGTCAAGAAATACGCCTAGGTCACAAACTCTACTAAATAACTTTACACCTTCAGGATATATATTTAGAATTTCACTAATTCTTGTCCTAATTCAGGTCTGTGAGTTGACTAAAACTATTTTGCCTTGGAGTGAAATATTTAATTCTAGTCATGTAAGTGATTATTTATACTACATATTTATTAATTTATTTCAGAGACGACCAAAAATGCGAGGGTTCTACCTCATTCTTTCGGCTGTTTTAACATCGGCTGTAGCCACTCCTTTTCCTAGTGCCTCATCTCATACATTCAATAATACACTCGCGATCCAGTCTTATTTCTATACCAAACTACCCCTATAACATCAATTCTCAAAATATTTCATATGATATGAATAAGTTATCAAACGCACTTGTAGTTTAATGGTAACGAATTTCGGAAGTATGAACGAGGATAATTTATAATTTATTTGTTATCTTAAGTACATGCTAACAAGTTTCTGAAGTAAGACGTATAGCGCTTTTGATACCACAAAGTGAGATTAAGGTCACAACGTGATCTTCAGTATCATAGTAAATATACGCACTTAGGACATGAAACCAAAATGAAAAGAAAGCTAAACAAAATGAGATTATGTAAAGTAAAATGCCACTTTCTATAAAAAAAAGTATTTAATCAGATGGCCCTACCAATTTTAACTTGCGCATCAGAAATTTGGAGTCTTACTAAAGCCTTTGACTATAAGCTACTTACAACTCCAAGATCAATGGAAATAATAGTGATGGGAATAACACTAAGAAACAGAAAGAGAGCAATATGGATACGAGAACATAGTAAAGTACATTTTAACATGTAAGAAAAAGAAATGGACATGATCAGAACACATAATGAGAATGGTGATAGATGGACATTGAGAATAACAGAATAGGCCCTTAGAGATTGCAGAAGAAGCAGGGGGAAGGGAGAGAAGGCGATGGATTGACGAGCTAAGAAAATATATTAGTATAGACTATAAAGAGACGCGGGTGAAAGTACATGTCTTGGGCCTTTGTCCTGCAGCACACTAGTAATGGGCGATTTTATACATATACAGTAAAGTATATATATATATATATATATATATATATATATATATATATATATATATATATATATATATATATATATATATATATATATATATATATATATATATATATATATATATATATATATATATATGATTAATTTTGCCTGTGCTAATATAGGTTCTTACTCCTATTGCTAGAGATTCCCTCCAGGAGGGTGAATAAGGGGAGGAGGCCGGTGTTGTTGTCATGGAAGACCAACTCATAATGCATTGAGCACTTTCTGTCGGTCACGTGAAAATCCTTTTTTTTTCAGTCCTTATCATGCTAATCTGTGGTTGAATTAAAGGTAGCCATGACTCGATAAAAGCTAAATTCACCGAATAATATAGGCTTTATTTCACTTTTCATCCCGCGAGAAACCGTTCATACCGCATTCAACCAGTTTACAAACCTAACCTTCATACCCCATTTTATTTGCCAGACAATAAATAACTAAGAAGGTACTAGAAGAGTGCCAAACAGTATAAGCCTGTTTATCTTTCTAATCACATTTTGCTCTCTGCCCTTAGGAAAATACTAGCGGTTACTTTAGGTACAAAATCACGTGATCATCGAGTGACAGC
Organism: Palaemon carinicauda; assembly: GCF_036898095.1. Lineage (NCBI taxonomy): Eukaryota > Metazoa > Arthropoda > Malacostraca > Decapoda > Palaemonidae > Palaemon > Palaemon carinicauda. Next base: position 87,175,908 of record NC_090739.1, read on the forward strand.
AATGTACTGTACGTCATAGCAGTAAGGCTGTTCAAGCTTCACAGCTTTATCTGTAAACATAGAACTCGCACATCTGATCTTACCGAAGTCTACCTATGACGTCATCTATGTTGCCTACACTCCGGAAGCCTATAGTCTGAGATGAGTGTCAGAACGTTGTAAAAAAAACGTCTATACATCAAAGAAAAAAATTACAGATTCTAAACACTCGTAGCAAATTGCTTGACGTAAAATCAGTACAGAGTTCATGAATTATCAAAATCTATATTTTTTTTAAATATGAGATTAATGAAGAAAAAGTTCCGTTCAAAGCACTTGAATCGGTCGAAGAAATAAGAAAATTACGATCAATTGCGGACACGCCGCTAGGAATGAGTGCCTCTTGGCACTTCTGCTCATTTTAAGATCTATTTTAACAATAACACTTTTAGTTATACAAGATGGTTTTTATATGGGGATTGTACAGTGGAACTGTTGTATAAGATAAGCCTATGAAAATAATCAACCATTGAAATCAGAACGATAATAGAAGTGAGGTATATCACCAATAAGAAACTCAGCCCAGCATAGTACATAAGAGCGAGACTGGGTGTTCATCGGTCTCATTTTCCTCGGTAGTTCATCGGAACACCAACGGTTAACCGAGCGATCTTGCTCGAATTTTCATGAAGCGAATGTAACAGTAAGTAAACAAAGTAACAAACTTATTGTTGATTTTATTTAGGTGCATTGTGCTAACATAGACATTGGCTTTCAACATTTTTTTTATATCGGCTGTAGATGGAAAATGAGTTAAATAACAGATAGTAAAACTGAAATACAAACGCTCCCGTATTATTTGTAAACAAACCCTATTTTTACGGAGAGATGTTACGGTGATGCGGTGCCTGGAATGTGCCAAGAAAATATACGCTTTTCAATGACGTTACGTTACTAAAGGACACGGAAAATCCTTGGAAAATTAATACATAAGCTAAATTCACTCGGTAAATGTGACATCATTATCCGATAATACTGTTAAATATTGCGATGTCATAATAATATTTTCCTTGAAACCTTCACTGGTTATTTTGTTTTTTTTTTTCGGTGAACGTTGTATGATTTGATATTTTTTTTTTTTGTCAATGAATGACGTTTTCAATGATTTTCGAGTGAAATTACGCTGTCATGACTGAAATAAACCTGGCGTTTACAATATAATGACTCCGATGTCAGCGATTTAATACTGTAGAATATATTGAAATACGGTTTTAAATAAATGACAATTTACGATAGTAGTCTTGCAGTGTCATTGTCATAGAATGTCTTGATATGTATACTTGTCAAATATAAAATATTTTGACAACGTCAACCTACTCATTTATTTAACATCCGAACCATTACTACGGTTATTCGAATAAAAGAAAAATAATCATTCATATCTTATATGTCATTGATATGAAATTGTTT